>NW_023396879.1:0-225000 GCF_011125445.2 Fundulus heteroclitus
GGGGGTAGGAATGGTTTTACAGGGCACTTCAATGATAAGAGATACGTGAGGGTTTTTTAAATTATGCTACTCTTTCATAGTTTTGTGAATGTCAGACAGATGCCTGTCCCATTTACTATGAGGAGCAAACTTGTTTATTTAATCAAAAGAATGTCAAATGCATATGTCCCAGGACTAGGAGCTACATGAGCCTCGGGTGGCTTTGATGAAGAGGACGAAGAAGCAACCACCATCACGGCATGTCTGGGGAAATGTTGTGTGACGTCTAAAATGTCCGTGCCTGGTGAGGGCTGTTGCTTACGGCCACACCACTCTGGTGCGCCTGAACCCGTCTGATCTCAGAAGCTAAGCAGAGTCGGGCTTGGTTAGTACTTGGATGGGAGACCTCCTGGGAATACTAGGTGCTGTAAGCTTTTGGCTTTCTAGGACGGCACTTAGAACTCTCCTACTCTGCAGTTTTCCAAAATTTGACAAAACAATGCTCTTGACTCCTCAGACACTCTGGCACTTGCTTTCTCTGGCTCTCTCTGCTGGACAAAAAGCTGTTGTACATCCAATTGGGTTCAAGCAACACCAACACCACGAAGCGGGGTAGGAATGGTTTTACAGGGCACTTCAATGATAAGAGATACGTGAGTGTTTTTTAAATTATGCTACTCTTTCATAGTTTTGTGAATGTCAGACAGATGCCTGTCCCATTTACTATGAGGAACAAACTGTTTATTTAATCAAAAGAATGTCAAATGCATATGTCCCAGGACTAGGAGCTACATGAGCCTCGGGTGGCTTTGATGAAGAGGACGAAGAAGCAACCACCATCACGGCATGTCTGGGGAAATGTTGTGTGACGTCTAAAATGTCCGTGCCTGGTGAGGGCTGTTGCTTACGGCCACACCACTCTGGTGCGCCTGAACCCGTCTGATCTCAGAAGCTAAGCAGAGTCGGGCTTGGTTAGTACTTGGATGGGAGACCTCCTGGGAATACTAGGTGCTGTAAGCTTTTGCTTTCTAGGACGGCACTTAGAACTCTTCCACTCAGCAGTTTTCCAAAGTTTTGACAAACTAATACTCTTGACTCTTCACACACTCTGGCACCTTCTCTTCAAATACGTCTGTGAGAGTCCTGCCGGGACATTGGACAACACCCGCACCGTGGAAGTGCACTAGCAGTAAGCGCCGAGGGTCACTCCTCTTTCTACAATTTAGGCAACTTTCATCTCTGATTTCAGACACAGTAGATGAAATGTAGAGAAAATGCTCTTCAGGCAAGTGGCTGCCCCACTGTTGCATCATTGTCTTTGAGGAGCAAAAGGTCAAACCGTGGTCAAATCAAAAATAAAGAATCTGGCTCCCTCTGCTGGACGAAAAACTGCACATACCTGGGGACAGCTCAGGTTTTGGCAATCAAGCGCACCTGAATTGACTAACCCTGTAATCACAATCCCTACCTCCAGATTTGGGCATAATAACCCGAAAATAAAACACAACGAGAAACAAAGTTGTTTGCTTAATTAAAAGAATGTCAAATGCATATGTGCCAGGACTAGGAGCTACATGAGCCTCGGGTGGCTTTGATGAAGAGGACGAAGAAGCAACCGCCATCACGGCATGTCTGGGGAAATGTTGTGTGACGTCTAAAATGTCCGTGCCTGGTGAGGGCTGTTGCTTACGGCCACACCACTCTGGTGCGCCTGAACCCGTCTGATCTCAGAAGCTAAGCAGAGTTGGGCTTGGTTAGTACTTGGATGGGAGACCTCCTGGGAATACTAGGTGCTGTAAGCTTTTGCTTTCTAGGACGGCACTTAGAACTCTCCTACTCTGCAGTTTTCCAAAATTTTGACAAAACAATGCTCTTGACTCCTCAGACACTCTGGCACTTGCTTTCTCTGGCTCTCTCTGCTGGACAAAAAGCTGTTGTACATCCAATTGGGTTCAAGCAACACCAACACCACGAAGCGGGGTAGGAATGGTTTACAGGGCACTTCAATGATAAGAGATACGTGAGTGTTTTTTAAATTATGCTACTCTTTCATAGTTTTGTGAATGTCAGACAGATGCCTGTCCCATTTACTATGAGGAACAAACTTGTTTATTTAATCAAAAAGAATGTCAAATGCATATGTCCCAGGACTAGGAGCTACATGAGCCTCGGGTGGCTTTGATGAAGAGGACGAAGAAGCAACCACCATCACGGCATGTCTGGGGAAATGTTGTGTGACGTCTAAAGTGTCCGTGCCTGGTGAGGGCTGTTGCTTACGGCCACACCACTCTGGTGCGCCTGAACCCGTCTGATCTCAGAAGCTAAGCAGAGTCGGGCTTGGTTAGTACTTGGATGGGAGACCTCCTGGGAATACTAGGTGCTGTAAGCTTTTGCTTTCTAGGACGGCACTTAGAACTCTCCTACTCTGCAGTTTTCCAAAATTTTGACAAAACAATGCTCTTGACTCTTCAGACACTCTGGCACTTGCTTTCTCTGGCTCTCTCTGCTGGACAAAAAGCTGTTGTACATCCAATTGGGTTCAAGCAACACCAACACCACGAAGCGGGGTAGGAATGGTTTTACAGGGCACTTCAATGATAAGAGATACGTGAGTGTTTTTTAAATTATGCTACTCTTTCATAGTTTTGTGAATGTCAGACAGATGCCTGTCCCATTTACTATGAGGAGCAAACTTGTTTATTTAATCAAAAGAATGTCAAATGCATATGTCCCAGGACTAGGAGCTACATGAGCCTCGGGTGGCTTTGATGAAGAGGACGAGAAGCAACCACCATCACGGCATGTCTGGGGAAATGTTGTGTGACGTCTAAAATGTCCGTGCCTGGTGAGGGCTGTTGCTTACGGCCACACCACTCTGGTGCGCCTGAACCCGTCTGATCTCAGAAGCTAAGCAGAGTCGGGCTTGGTTAGTACTTGGATGGGAGACCTCCTGGGAATACTAGGTGCTGTAAGCTTTTGCTTTCTAGGACGGCACTTAGAACTCTCCTACTCTGCAGTTTTCCAAAATTTTGACAAAACAATGCTCTTGACTCCTCAGACACTCTGGCACTTGCTTTCTCTGGCTCTCTCTGCTGGACAAAAAGCTGTTGTACATCCAATTGGGTTCAAGCAACACCAACACCACGAAGCGGGGTAGGAATGGTTTTACAGGGCACTTCAATGATAAGAGGATACGTGAGTGTTTTTTAAATTATGCTACTCTTTCATAGTTTTGTGAATGTCAGACAGATGCCTGTCCCATTTACTATGAGGAACAAACTTGTTTATTTAATCAAAAGAATGTCAAATGCATATGTCCAGGACTAGGAGCTACATGAGCCTCGGGTGGCTTTGATGAAGAGGACGAAGAAGCAACCACCATCACGGCATGTCTGGGGAAATGTTGTGTGACGTCTAAAATGTCCGTGCCTGGTGAGGGCTGTTGCTTACGGCCACACCACTCTGGTGCGCCTGAACCCGTCTGATCTCAGAAGCTAAGCAGAGTCGGGCTTGGTTAGTACTTGGATGGGAGACCTCCTGGGAATACTAGGTGCTTTAAGCTTTTGCTTTCTAGGACGGCACTTAGAACTCTTCCACTCAGCAGTTTTCCAAAGTTTTGACAAACTAATACTCTTGACTCTTCACACACTCTGGCACCTTCTCTTCAAATACGTCTGTGAGAGTCCTGCCGGGACATTGGACAACACCCGCACCGTGGAAGTGCACTAGCAGTAAGCGCCGAGGGTCACTCCTCTTTCTACAATTTAGGCAACTTTCATCTCTGATTTCAGACACAGTAGATGAAATGTAGAGAAAATGCTCTTCAGGCAAGTGGCTGCCCCACTGTTGCATTCATTGTCTTTGAGGAGCAAAAGGTCAAACCGTGGTCAAATCAAAAATAAAGAATCTGGCTCCCTCTGCTGGACGAAAAAACTGCACATACCTGGGGACAGCTCAGGTTTTGGCAATCAAGCGCACCTGAATTGACTAACCCTGTAATCACAATCCCTACCTCCAGATTTGGGCATAATAACGCGAAAATAAAACACAACGAGAAACAAAGTTGTTTGCTTAATTAAAAGAATGTCAAATGCATATGTGCCAGGACTAGGAGCTACATGAGCCTCGGGTGGCTTTGATGAAGAGGACGAAGAAGCAACCGCCATCACAGCATGTCTGGGGAAATGTTGTGTGACGTCTAAAATGTCCGTGCCTGGTGAGGGCTGTTGCTTACGGCCACACCACTCTGGTGCGCCTGAACCCGTCTGATCTCAGAAGCTAAGCAGAGTCGGGCTTGGTTAGTACTTGGATGGGAGACCTCCTGGGAATACTAGGTGCTGTAAGCTTTTGCTTTCTAGGACGGCACTTAGAACTCTTCCACTCAGCAGTTTTCCAAAGTTTTGACAAACTAATACTCTTGACTCTTCACACACTCTGGCACCTTCTCTTCAAATACGTCTGTGAGAGTCCTGCCGGGACATTGGACAACACCCGCACCGTGGAAGTGCACTAGCAGTAAGCGCCGAGGGTCACTCCTCTTTCTACAATTTAGGCAACTTTCATCTCTGATTTCAGACACAGTAGATGAAATGTAGAGAAAATGCTCTTCAGGCAAGTGGCTGCCCCACTGTTGCATTCATTGTCTTTGAGGAGCAAAAGGTCAAACCGTGGTCAAATCAAAAATAAAGAATCTGGCTCCCTCTGCTGGACGAAAAACTGCACATACCTGGGGACAGCTCAGGTTTTGGCAATCAAGCGCACCTGAATTGACTAACCCTGTAATCACAATCCCTACCTCCAGATTTGGGCATAATAACCCGAAAATAAAACACAACGAGAAACAAAGTTGTTTGCTTAATTAAAAGAATGTCAAATGCATATGTGCCAGGACTAGGAGCTACATGAGCCTCGGGTGGCTTTGATGAAGAGGACGAAGAAGCAACCGCCATCACGGCATGTCTGGGGAAATGTTGTGTGACGTCTAAAATGTCCGTGCCTGGTGAGGGCTGTTGCTTACGGCCACACCACTCTGGTGCGCCTGAACCCGTCTGATCTCAGAAGCTAAGCAGAGTTGGGCTTGGTTAGTACTTGGATGGGAGACCTCCTGGGAATACTAGGTGCTGTAAGCTTTTGCTTTCTAGGACGGCACTTAGAACTCTCCTACTCTGCAGTTTTCCAAAATTTTGACAAAACAATGCTCTTGACTCCTCAGACACTCTGGCACTTGCTTTCTCTGGCTCTCTCTGCTGGACAAAAAGCTGTTGTACATCCAATTGGGTTCAAGCAACACCAACACCACGAAGCGGGGTAGGAATGGTTTTACAGGGCACTTCAATGATAAGAGATACGTGAGTGTTTTTTAAATTATGCTACTCTTTCATAGTTTTGTGAATGTCAGACAGATGCCTGTCCCATTTACTATGAGGAACAAACTTGTTTATTTAATCAAAAGAATGTCAAATGCATATGTCCCAGGACTAGGAGCTACATGAGCCTCGGGTGGCTTTGATGAAGAGGACGAAGAAGCAACCACCATCACGGCATGTCTGGGGAAATGTTGTGTGACGTCTAAAATGTCCGTGCCTGGTGAGGGCTGTTGCTTACGGCCACACCACTCTGGTGCGCCTGAACCCGTCTGATCTCAGAAGCTAAGCAGAGTCGGGCTTGGTTAGTACTTGGATGGGAGACCTCCTGGGAATACTAGGTGCTGTAAGCTTTTGCTTTCTAGGACGGCACTTAGAACTCTTCCACTCAGCAGTTTTCCAAAGTTTTGACAAACTAATACTCTTGACTCTTCACACACTCTGGCACCTTCTCTTCAAATACGTCTGTGAGAGTCCTGCCGGGACATTGGACAACACCCGCACCGTGGAAGTGCACTAGCAGTAAGCGCCGAGGGTCACTCCTCTTTCTACAATTTAGGCAACTTTCATCTCTGATTTCAGACACAGTAGATGAAATGTAGAGAAAATGCTCTTCAGGCAAGTGGCTGCCCCACTGTTGCATTCATTGTCTTTGAGGAGCAAAAGGTCAAACCGTGGTCAAATCAAAAATAAAGAATCTGGCTCCCTCTGCTGGACGAAAAACTGCACATACCTGGGGACAGCTCAGGTTTTGGCAATCAAGCGCACCTGAATTGACTAACCCTGTAATCACAATCCCTACCTCCAGATTTGGGCATAATAACCCGAAAATAAAACACAACGAGAAACAAAGTTGTTTGCTTAATTAAAAGAATGTCAAATGCATATGTGCCAGGACTAGGAGCTACATGAGCCTCGGGTGGCTTTGATGAAGAGGACGAAGAAGCAACCGCCATCACGGCATGTCTGGGGAAATGTTGTGTGACGTCTAAAATGTCCGTGCCTGGTGAGGGCTGTTGCTTACGGCCACACCACTCTGGTGCGCCTGAACCCGTCTGATCTCAGAAGCTAAGCAGAGTCGGGCTTGGTTAGTACTTGGATGGGAGACCTCCTGGGAATACTAGGTGCTGTAAGCTTTTGCTTTCTAGGACGGCACTTAGAACTCTTCCACTCAGCAGTTTTCCAAAGTTTTGACAAACTAATACTCTTGACTCTTCACACACTCTGGCACCTTCTCTTCAAATACGTCTGTGAGAGTCCTGCCGGGACATTGGACAACACCCGCACCGTGGAAGTGCACTAGCAGTAAGCGCCGAGGGTCACTCCTCTTTCTACAATTTAGGCAACTTTCATCTCTGATTTCAGACACAGTAGATGAAATGTAGAGAAAATGCTCTTCAGGCAAGTGGCTGCCCCACTGTTGAATTCATTGTCTTTGAGGAGCAAAAGGTCAAACCGTGGTCAAATCAAAAATAAAGAATCTGGCTCCCTCTGCTGGACGAAAAACTGCACATACCTGGGGACAGCTCAGGTTTTGGCAATCAAGCGCACCTGAATTGACTAACCCTGTAATCACAATCCCTACCTCCAGATTTGGGCATAATAACGCGAAAATAAAACACAACGAGAAACAAAGTTGTTTGCTTAATTAAAAGAATGTCAAATGCATATGTGCCAGGACTAGGAGCTACATGAGCCTCGGGTGGCTTTGATGAAGAGGACGAAGAAGCAACCACCATCACGGCATGTCTGGGGAAATGTTGTGTGACGTCTAAAATGTCCGTGCCTGGTGAGGGCTGTTGCTTACGGCCACACCACTCTGGTGCGCCTGAACCCGTCTGATCTCAGAAGCTAAGCTACCTGGCTCACGTTAGTCGGCGTTTCTCACCCAATAGTGTTCGCCCCTCATCATTCTCACATTGAATATTCAGCCAGTCTCACACCGCCTCACAATGGCCACGCCAATCAATCTCTCACAACAATGACCGTGACAATGATGGCCAGCCAATCACGGTAAAGCCCCCGTCAGACAGGGGAAGGGGGGGAAAAAAAAAAAACGAAAAAAAAGAAAAAAAAAACAACTTAGGTTCGTTCCAGAGTAAGCGTCGGAAGAGTGATATTTTCGTCCCAAAGTAACCGTTGGAAGAGTAGAAGTTATCAATATTACTGTATGTATTCGTTCATACTATTTATTGCATCCTTCCGCTGAAAAAAGTTGCATTTTAATATATTGTTTGCCGCTCGTCAGCTAGAAATAATATATTATTCTCTTGCTTCAGACGAAAACAAATCAAAACACGTTAGCTTCATGCTAAAAATATGTAGAAACAATATTTTCCCAACTTATATTACTGTAAGTGTCCGATCCCACTGAATATTGTATCATTTCGTTGAAAGAAACGTCGCATTTTAGCGACGAAAACAAATTAAAACACGTTGGCTTTTTTTCAAAGTAACTGTCGGAAAATTGGTTGAAGCAATATTACTGTAAGTGTCCGTTCATACTGCTTATTGTACTCATCCGTTGAAAGAAATGTTACTTTCTTAGCACCAGCTACAAATATGTTATGGATCATATAAAATAGTGGTATAACGATATCACGTTCTGAAGGACGCTGTATAACAAACATTTTATAAATCTGTTCTAAGAAGCTCTGTAATTTTAAATACTAGACATGCACAGAGTTTGGAAATAATATAACTTAGCTATTTTTGTAATTTAAAAATGTCTTGTATTTGTGCAAGGGAAAAATCAGTATACAATTACTTTTATAACTTTAGATTTATGGATAAAATGATTGCATTTAAATAACTTCCCTCTGGGATTATTAAAGTATTTCCGATTCTGATTCTGAAGTGTTTAAATCCTTTAATGTCATCCTTATTGTGTTGTTCAAAAGGTGCATTATTGATTTATTACATTTGATTCTTCTCATTTCTAATGTTTTCTTTAGATGAGCTCCAAGACAAAGAGCCATAAAGGTATGGGAGATGGGGAATGGATGGCAAGGCTTAAATCATTTGCCAGCAATGGGGTTTGGCCAACAAATGCTGGAAATAGACCAGCCCCAAGACAGAAGAAATGGCATGATCTCTATCAGAAGGTAAAGTGCAGCCACCATAAAGACGAATAGACATGAGTAATTGTCATTAATAAGATGATGTTATACTGTTTCAGATAGATAAATGCCCCATGCAAGCCCGCGGTCAGACCACCCTTTTTGGAGGGTCTGCGACCTGTGACTGTGGCTTTCATGCTGCTAAGGTAATCTGGTTTAAAGTAAATTCTGACTACAATCACTTCAATTTTATAGCCATGTCATGTCTTTTACAATTCTGCTGGATGATGGCTTTTACACTTAAAATATCTATGTTTTTGTAGCCTGCACTGCAGCCTCCTCCTCCTCCTGTGACCTCACACTCTGTGGGTTCCCCATCAACGTCTGCTGTATCATCTACAGCCTCACGAATGTTCTTTAGGTGCCCTCCATCTTTGTCAAAGGTAAATGTTTTTGTCTGTCTACTAAATACTTCATATGATTCATTTTGCTTTGTGCAACAAACTTTAATATCAGTTTTTGAACAAAACATTTTGTTATGCTAGTTTTGATACAGTTATTTATATTGTATTTACTTCACAAGTGTACATATGTTTATTTCAGTTCACTAAATCCCATTTTGGTGGGTCTCTGTCGGATTCACTGAAGCCCAATTTGGTGGCCCGGAAAACACCAACACCCCCTCCATCCTCTGTGAGGACATCTAGCGCCTCTCCATCCTCTGTGAGGACATCTAGCGCCTCTCCATCCTCTGTGAGGAGTCCTATTCCATCTTCTGTGAGGACATCTAGCGCCTCTCCATCCTCTGTGAGGACATCTAGCACCTCTCCATCCTCTGTGAGGACATCTAGCACCTCTCCATCCTCTGTGAGGAGTCCTATTCCATCTTCTGTGATGACCTTTTGCCCCCCTCCATCCTCTGTGAGGAGTCCTATTCCATCCTCTGTGAGGACATCTAGCGCCTCTCCATCCTCTGTGAGGAGTCCAAGTCCCTCTCCATCCTCCGTGAGGAGCCCTAGCGTTGGGCCAGCACACACCTGCGAGACAGTTTCATCTGTGAGTACAGCAGTATGTATTCATTAAATTAATGCAGATATAGGTAATCTTTAATAAGACATTTATGCAGATTTCTAAATCTCTTCTTTTGTTTTCAGCAAGAACCTTCAACCTCTCTGTTATCAGCTGCAGCTGGGGATGCAGCTTCTTTCTGGTTGCCCAATGAGATGAGGAAAACCATCCCTGTTCAGGACCAAAGATGGATCGCCAATACCCTCTTTCGCTCCCGCCAACTACGCCCAGATTTAAAGCTCTGGTATGAGCCTCCCAGGCCAGCCCTGATCTACCACCAGGTGCCAACACCTGATCGTTTTTTTTCTCATCGGCTCCTGGTGTGGATGCCCTATCACCAATGGAAGGTCAGCGTGTTCTGCCGAGCTTGTGGGAAGCATCTCACAGGTGCTGGAATCCACAAAAGGGCTAGGAAGGTCCTGGACATTGACCGGTTTTACCTGCTGGTGACAGAGACACTCAGGTGCAGTGGGTGCAATCTGACTTATATATCAACATCTCAGACCATCCGGGATCAGCTTGACCTGCCACACCAAAAACTGTTCCGGCTTATCCTGACCCAAAAGTAAGTAAAACATTCAGTAAAATGGACACTCGAGGCATGATGAAAATAAATTACCTGTAGATGGAGCTATAAACTAAACAACTTATTGTTCTGAATTCCAGGTATGCCTGTGACATACGGGTCATTCGCCTGATGCGGGACCGGACTCAGGGCTACAGCTCTGCACGGCTGCTGAAACAACTGAAAGAAAATCACGGGGAAGAATGGCTAGATAGGTTGGGGCACTATTTTGAAGAGTGCTCTAACTTTGTTAATAGGCCCAGCCTTTTTCCAGTTGTGTGCCAGGAGCCCCCAGAGCCTGCTGACGTCCCCACAGATCGCTGGTTGCTGTCTGTGTATGGCAGAGACATCCTGTCTCGCATAGACCACATCAAGGCTAGCATCACATCCACCTTGGGCACCATCTTAAAGTTGGACTCCACAAAAAAGGTTAGTAACAGTGTAATGCAAATAACAATTATTATCATCCTCAGTACTATTATTAGATCCTCCAAGAAACGGAGACATTATTAAATACACACGTTTTAAAAGGTTTGGGATCACACATTTTTTTTGCAAACAATTAAACTTGTCTTATAACTATTTGTGAAATGTTAATTGTACAAAGTACATAAAAAGAGGCTATGAAATCCAGGGCACTCAGTGGCTTCTATAAACAAGATAAACTGTTTGATTTACAATCCCATTTTTATTTTAGATCACAAAGAAGCTGGCAGGACACAGCAAAGGAACGGCTCTGTGGGTGTCTTCAGTTAGCAACGAGATGGGCCAAATATTAAATAGTGTCCTGACTGTGCAGGAAGGTCCAGGACTGGACAGGATGGCTGCTGGCCTGATGGAGCGGTACCGCCAGGCTGGGGTTGCACCTCCCAAGGTGCTTTATGTGGACTGTGGCTGCTGTAAGACAGAGGGACTGAGCAAGCTACAAGCCAGGTTTGGACAGTGGCCAGATCTCCATATCCGGCTTGACATCTGGCATTTCATGCGGCGGCTGGCTGTAGGATGCACGACGGATGCTCATCCATTGTATCCTGCGTTCATGAGGGCTCTGTCCTCCTGTATCTTTGAGTGGGATGCAGGGGACCTTGACCTACTCAGGAGAGCAAAGGCAAAGCAGCTCCAGCAAGAACAGAGACCAGGATTAACCAGCTCCATGGTGGACAGCCAAATCTCAAAAAAAGAGTTGAGTACTTTCTGCCGCAGGAGGACTCGGGGAGAGGAAACAACTGTTCTACAAATTGAACAACTGCTGGAGCAGCTGAGGGGCCCAAAAGGAAGAGACTTGATGGGTGTCCCTCTGCTGGATGAGGTGAGGATGGCTCACATCTGGTGTGTGCAAAAACGCCACGTAAAATGCATCCAGGATGTTCCAGGAATTCAGTTGTACACTGAAGTCGGCAGCATCAACAAGAGTGGCATCAAGCTCACCAGATACCGCTGTGCTAGAGGATCAACATCTCTCGAGTCATTTCACTGCCATCTGAACAGGTTTATTCCAGGTAAGTCACTCTCTAGCATGATTACACCACTTAGCTATATTTTATATCAGAACTGGATCAACCAGAATTTATTCAAAGGCTTGACCGTGATTTTTCTTTTGCTCGTTTCTTTCAGGAACCAGTGCAAACCAACTTAATTTCCAGCTCTATCTCCTGGAAGGCCTTAACAGGTGGAACCAGGATCGAGCCACTGCAGCAGTGAGCAGCAAGCCATCATGTCTTCTCACATACGCTGGGGACATGACTCAGTGTATCAACAAAAACAGCCTCAATGTGCTTGGACGAGAATACGTACCAAACTTCACACCTCCAGCAAAATATACAGGTATTTCAAGTTGAAATCTGTGAAGGGAAAAACTGTTAAGTTTTAACCAACTCCCAGTTTTGGTCCGTGAGGCAGACACCCTATCTATTTTTAAGACTAATGTTAAAACTTTCCTTTTTGACAAAGCTTATAGTTAGAGTGGCTCATACCCTGAGCTATCTCTATAGTTGTGCTGTGATAGGCCTAGGCTGCTGGAGGACATCAGGGTCTAATTTTCTCACTCTACTGATTTCTACTGTTCTTCAGTCTACTGTTCTCCAGTTTTGCATTGTATTACATTGAAATGACTGTCGTCATTTCAGCTTTTAACTTTTTGCTCTCTCTCTTTTTCTTCATAGTAGGTACACCTGGTCTGGCGTTCTGTTAACTGTGACATCATCCAGAGAAGACGGCTCACCCGCTACTACCATCTAATGTAGAACAGATTACTAGATCAATGTGTGCTTCTGTGCTTGTTTGTCTGTCTTGTTGTGTCTCTGTTCTGTCTTCTGTAACCCCAGTCGGTCGAGGCAGATGACCGTTCATACTGAGCCCGGTTCTGCCGGAGGTTTTTCCTTCCCGTTAATGGGTGGTTTTTCTTCCCACTGTCGCTTCATGCTTGCTCAGTATGAGGGATTGCAGCAAAGCCATGTACAATGCAGACGACTCTCCCTGTGGCTCTACGGTTCCCCAGGAGTGACTGCTGCTTGTCGGGACTTTGATGCAATCAACTGGTTTCCTTATATAGGACATTTTTGACCAATCTGTATAATCTGACCCAATCTGTATAATATGATTGAACTTGACTTTGTAAAGTGCCTTGAGATGACATGTTTCATGATTTGGCGCTATATAAATAAAATTGAATTGAAAATTGAATTGAAATTAAGTTAAACTATTGTATGACTGAATCACTAATATGTATATAATGTGTAAAGAACAATTTTACTATCTTTGGGTGTTATTTTTCCATAGGTGAGTTGCTGGGTGTTGACTACCTATTGGATCAAACAGGAAAGCCACTTAAACCACAGCTGGACTCAGAAGAGACTGATGGGCTTCTGGAAGATGTGGAGGCAACTGAAGCAGAGGAAGATGAAGGCTTTGTGGATGAAGCTATGGAATTGCTGGTATCAGGGCTTCAAGATGATGCCCTTTTCTCTGCCACCTCACGGCTCGAAGCCTTCGCTCCCCCTGCTCCCTCCACCCATCCTGCTGCCACCTCACAGCCTGCTTCCACCAGCCATCCTGCTGCCACCTCCCATCCTGCTGCCACCAGCCATCCTGCTGCCACCAGCCATCCTGGTGTCACCTCCCATCCTGCTGCCACCAGCCATCCTGCTGCCACCAGCCATCCTGGTGTCACCTCCCATCCTGCTGCCACCTCACAGCCTGCTTCCACCAGCCATCCTGCTGCCACCAGCCATCCTGCTGCCACCCCACAGCCTGTTGCCACCAGCCATCCTGTTGCCACCAGCCATCCTGCTGCCACCTCCCATCCTGGTGCCACCAGCCATCCTGCTGCCACCTCCCATCCTGGTGCCACCAGCCATCCTGCTGCCACCTCACAGCCTGTTGCCACCAGCCATCCTGCTGCCACCAGCCATCCTGGTGTCACTTCCCATCCTGGTGCCACCAGCCATCCTGCTGCCACCTCCCATCCTGGTGCCACCAGCCATCCTGCTGCCACCTCCCATCCTGTTGCCACCAGCCATCCTGCTGCCACCAGCCATCCTGGTGTCACCTCCCATCCTGCTGCCACCTCCCATCCTGCTGCCACCTCCCATCCTGGTGTCACCTCACAGCCTGCTGCCACCAGCCATCCTGCTGCCACCTCACAGATTATTGGCTCCAACCAGCCTGCCATTGCTGGCCCTATGTCAGAGGTGTGAATACATAGTAAACTGTATAATAGTAGATAAATACAACTTTAACAAAATGTGGTTTAACTAATATCTATTATGTTGGTTATGTTTTTTAGAGTGTGGATGAGTCAGGAATACCAGGCCTGGACAAAGTGGACAGCTTGGCTGAGTATCTGGTGGAGCTGAGGAACAAAACCTCTGTGGCACTGAACAACCAGGAGGTCAGTTACATGTGTTGTTGCTTGCTGCATGCATGCACTATGCACACCCATCACTTGACTAGCACTTTGTTGTGTCCTAATGTAAAGTTATATTATTTCCCCGTTTAGGTGAGCAGCATTGTCGCTCTGTGGCAGGACCTGTTGGAGTTTGACAAGGAGAGGGTGGTATTTGCTGCAAGGCACCAAGATAAATTGAACACTGGAAGGTTTAGATCCCCCAAAAAAAGGCAGGAATTCACCCCTGGGGTTGAAAGTGTGAAGCGACATGCCTTAACAACCACAGCCCCATCTGCCCAATGGCCAGACTGCTGCCGCCTGGTGGAGACCATCTTTGTTCGCCTCTGTAACATCCACCGTAGTCCAAAAAAAAGAGGGACAGGCACAATCTCTAGATGGGATCTGATCCTTCAGGATTACAGAAAGATCAGGCAACTCATTTTAGCAAACGGCGCTGTCATGCAGCAGTCTAACTTGCAGTTAGTGGATGTGAGCTACACCACCCTGGTTCAGTGGCATAACAAAAGGGTGAAACGGCAGGAAACTGCTTTAATGCAACAAGGGCTAAACCTTCCTAGCCGTTTTTCTGTAGCTGCCGACCCACTTCTCCCTGCCAATATACGTCCCCATTATGCCATACCACATTCAGGGCCAAGTCATATATACAGCCTACCATCTAACACTGTGGGACAGGCAAAATTAAAAAGAAAGCTACAATTTGCTGATGCAAAAAATCCATCAGGACAGCGACCGCTTCTCCCTGCCCCACCCAAAAGGCCTCAGCTAGTGGCAATTGCTCCAATTGCCTCACAGGGTCCTGTTATCCCCACTGCCCGACAGGAACAGAGTTGTTGGACCTTCTCCACCCTTCCTGCACCTGTTCCTGTTCTGGCACCTGCGGCAGCTCCTGCTCTGGCCCCAGCTATGGCTTTTGTGCTGACCCCTGCTGCAGCTCCTGTTCTGGCCCCTGCTCCGGCTCCGAAATCTTCCTTCACTCCCCCAATTAGAGCACCCCGAAAACTGACCCGCAAAGTTTTACACAACACGTGCAAAAAATGTGGTCAGTATAGAATCCTTGAAACGGGACACAGCCAATATAGAGGGCACATTTACTGTCCCTCTACTGAAAGCCTGACAAAAGAGCAGTGGCTGGAAGGAATTAAAAAAAATAAATAAATGTCTGTTAAAATGTTTAATTCACTGTGTTTTGTATTGTTTATAAATAAACATTTGGTTCTTTGAAACAGATAAGGTCTATGGTCTTTTACTATGAATAAATATGAGCCTCTACTTATTCAATAATATGCATACACAACGAACAATATATTAGTCACTTCACTCAGCACGTACTTTAGGAAAGGTATATGCTTTAAAAATACTATAGTTTGAGCTGCTATTTTGCTGTGGAAAATAAACTGCATAGATTAATAAAATTAAATAATACTGTATCATGCATATAGTATAAAGTATAATGGAAATGTACATTTATTTTAAAATGTGACTGGATCAGAAAACAAAAATAAATAAGCTGCTAATCAATAAAATTTTCAAAAGAAGACTTTGTGGGTAAATAAAAAGTTCTGTGTATTAATTTACACTATTTCCACACAAAGAAACATTTTTTTTACATGTTTTTAACATAAAACATCAGGTTACGTTCATTGACACTTAAAAATGTTAATTATGGGAGACACTTTCATTAAAACATAAGATGACAACGGCTGGGATCGAACCCACGACCTTAGGATCCCCCTCTTTCTTCCCCCTTTT
This sequence comes from Fundulus heteroclitus, assembly GCF_011125445.2. Classification (NCBI taxonomy): domain Eukaryota; kingdom Metazoa; phylum Chordata; class Actinopteri; order Cyprinodontiformes; family Fundulidae; genus Fundulus; species Fundulus heteroclitus. The sequence continues at coordinate 15,691 of NW_023396879.1, forward strand.
CTTCCCCCTCTTTCTTCCCCCTTCCCTCCATTCTTCCCCCTTTTCTTCCCCCTCTTTCTTCCCCCTTCCCTCCATTCTTCCCCCCTCTAGGTAGACTATTGTTCCCCAGCTTTGGCGCAGAGTCGGGCTTGGTTAGTACTTGGATGGGAGACCTCCTGGGAATACTAGGTGCTGTAAGCTTTTGCTTTCTAGGACGGCACTTAGAACTCTTCCACTCAGCAGTTTTCCAAAGTTTTGACAAACTAATACTCTTGACTCTTCACACACTCTGGCACCTTCTCTTCAAATACGTCTGTGAGAGTCCTGCCGGGACATTGGACAACACCCGCACCGTGGAAGTGCACTAGCAGTAAGCGCCGAGGGTCACTCCTCTTTCTACAATTTAGGCAACTTTCATCTCTGATTTCAGACACAGTAGATGAAATGTAGAGAAAATGCTCTTCAGGCAAGTGGCTGCCCCACTGTTGCATTCATTGTCTTTGAGGAGCAAAAGGTCAAACCGTGGTCAAATCAAAAATAAAGAATCTGGCTCCCTCTGCTGGACGAAAAACTGCACATACCTGGGGACAGCTCAGGTTTTGGCAATCAAGCGCACCTGAATTGACTAACCCTGTAATCACAATCCCTACCTCCAGATTTGGGCATAATAACCCGAAAATAAAACACAACGAGAAACAAAGTTGTTTGCTTAATTAAAAGAATGTCAAATGCATATGTGCCAGGACTAGGAGCTACATGAGCCTCGGGTGGCTTTGATGAAGAGGACGAAGAAGCAACCGCCATCACGGCATGTCTGGGGAAATGTTGTGTGACGTCTAAAATGTCCGTGCCTGGTGAGGGCTGTTGCTTACGGCCAGTTGCTTACGGCCACACCACTCTGGTGCGCCTGAACCCGTCTGATCTCAGAAGCTAAGCAGAGTTGGGCTTGGTTAGTACTTGGATGGGAGACCTCCTGGGAATACTAGGTGCTGTAAGCTTTTGCTTTCTAGGACGGCACTTAGAACTCTCCTACTCTGCAGTTTTCCAAAATTTTGACAAAACAATGCTCTTGACTCTTCAGACACTCTGGCACTTGCTTTCTCTGGCTCTCTCTGCTGGACAAAAGCTGTTGTACATCCAATTGGGTTCAAGCAACACCAACACCACGAAGCGGGGTAGGAATGGTTTTACAGGGCACTTCAATGATAAGAGATACGTGAGTGTTTTTTAAATTATGCTACTCTTTCATAGTTTTGTGAATGTCAGACAGATGCCTGTCCCATTTACTATGAGGAACAAACTTGTTTATTTAATCAAAAGAATGTCAAATGCATATGTCCCAGGACTAGGAGCTACATGAGCCTCGGGTGGCTTTGATGAAGAGGACGAAGAAGCAACCACCATCACGGCATGTCTGGGGAAATGTTGTGTGACGTCTAAAGTGTCCGTGCCTGGTGAGGGCTATTGCTTATGGCCACACCACTCTGGTGCGCCTGAACCCGTCTGATCTCAGCTGCTAAGCAGAGTCGGGCTTGGTTAGTACTTGGATGGGAGACCTCCTGGGAATACTAGGTGCTGTAAGCTTTTGCTTTCTAGGACGGCACTTAGAACTCTCCTACTCTGCAGTTTTCCAAAATTTTGACAAAATAATGCTCTTGACTCTTCAGACACTCTGGCACTTGCTTTCTCTGGCTCTCTCTGCTGGACAAAAGCTGTTGTACATCCAATTGGGTTCAAGCAACACCAACACCACGAAGCGGGGTAGGAATGGTTTTACAGGGCACTTCAATGATAAGAGATGCGTGAGTGTTTTTTAAATTATGCTACTCTTTCATAGTTTTGTGAATGTCAGACAGATGCCTGTCCCATTTACTATGAGGAACAAACTTGTTTATTTAATCAAAAGAATGTCAAATGCATATGTCCCAGGACTAGGAGCTACATGAGCCTCGGGTGGCTTTGATGAAGAGGACGAAGAAGCAACCACCATCACGGCATGTCTGGGGAAATGTTGTGTGACGTCTAAAGTGTCCGTGCCTGGTGAGGGCTGTTGCTTACGGCCACACCACTCTGGTGCACCTGAACCCGTCTGATCTCAGAAGCTAAGCAGAGTCGGGCTTGGTTAGTACTTGGATGGGAGACCTCCTGGGAATACTAGGTGCTGTAAGCTTTTGCTTTCTAGGACGGCACTTAGAACTCTCCTACTCTGCAGTTTTCCAAAATTTTGACAAAACAATGCTCTTGACTCTTCAGACACTCTGGCACTTGCTTTCTCTGGCTCTCTCTGCTGGACAAAAGCTGTTGTACATCCAATTGGGTTCAAGCAACACCAACACCACGAAGCGGGGTAGGAATGGTTTTACAGGGCACTTCAATGATAAGAGATGCGTGAGTGTTTTTTAAATTATGCTACTCTTTCATAGTTTTGTGAATGTCAGACAGATGCCTGTCCCATTTACTATGAGGAACAAACTTGTTTATTTAATCAAAAGAATGTCAAATGCATATGTCCCAGGACTAGGAGCTACATGAGCCTCGGGTGGCTTTGATGAAGAGGACGAAGAAGCAACCACCATCACGGCATGTCTGGGGAAATGTTGTGTGACGTCTAAAGTGTCCGTGCCTGGTGGGGGCTGTTGCTTACGGGCACACCACTCTGGTGCGCCTGAACCCGTCTGATCTCAGCTGCTAAGCAGAGTCGGGCTTGGTTAGTACTTGGATGGGAGACCTCCTGGGAATGGCCCATGACCCCCCAAAGTCCCTATCCTGGGCCCTGATCTCTAAGGAAAAAAAAATAAAAAAGACAGATCACAGGCCCTGTTGTCCTCTGTCACATGCCCTGTGCTCTTTGTTGTTGTTTTTCTAGACTAGAAACCATATGGAATTATGCAAAAGTATTTGCTTTTGACTTAATAATGAAATTTCTTAAATCTTATGAATAAACTGATATTTATTTTCCTTTTTATGTTTCTGTTTCTAGTGACTGTCAGGCTAAAAAACTAACTACTCCTGCTTTTTCTCCTCACTGTCAAGAACTTTATATATATGTCACATGCAGATGAACACAATGAGATGCTGTTTATTCTGGACTCGTTTACTGGGGAACCAAGACAAAATGACCTAAATATAAATTGAATTAGACAGAGTATTTATATTTATGAAAAGTTTTATTTCTTCAACCACAAATAAATTAAAAAATAATTAAATACAAAAACAAATAAAATATACACAAATATAACATAAATAACAATGAGAGAAACAAAAGTTACAAAACAATATAAACAATTTTTTTAACTGATTATTTTAGGGAGATTTCTGGCCAATGTAGTCTCTCCCAAAACACAAACTCTTTAGTTAACTTGTTTCTTTTCAAGTTCACTGTCTACAAACTTCTTGAAATGCTCAAAGCTGTCATAAACAATGCCTTCAAAGCCAGAAGTGGTGGATCTCCTTGTTGCTGGGCAAAAGCTAAATATTTTTTGGCTACTTCCAGCAGTTTTGTTTCTGGAGGGTGTGTATCGCCTCTTCTGTCCACCACACTGGGGTACTTTGCAGGCCCCGCAAGGCCTCAAGGATTTATGAGGCTTGGTTGGCCTGGCTGTCAGCGCAGGAGGTGGAGCTGAAGGTACGAAGCTCTGAACGCTGGAGGTTCCACAGAGCATCATCGACGCCGCCTGTGGCTGAGCAGGAACCACGACCAGGACCGGGGCTGCAGACACTCTGGGGGGGGATGTAAGTGGCCACCGGGGGTTTGGGCTGGATGTTCCTCTGTGGTTCTCCTAACCTGTAGAAATAAAAATAAATGTGGTGATGAGTTTCTATATTCATGAGGAATATCATAAAACCTCAACAACACACATAGTTGTCTAGAGATAGTTTAAATATGCAGCTGATAAATCCACCTATTTCAATAAAGGGTCCATATTTCTGAAACAGCTTACCTCTGCTTCTGGCCATGCCTTTCCCCAGCCACATGAGGAAGGCTCAGGTATTGGACCTGAGGTCGGCCTGGAGCTGGCAGGGAAGCCGGGAGCGTTGGAGCGGCTGGCATTGGTGCGTCAGACAGCACTCTGCGGTGGAGCTTCACTTTAGGGATGACAGTCGCCCTGAAGTTGGCTTTCTTCTCCTCCCGTGCAATGAAGGTGGAGATGGATTTTGAGTTCAAGTTGGGCAGAGGAAATAAATAAATTCAACACACTGCTTAAGATGTGACCATATTAGCAGACACAAACATATAGGACAATAAACTTTATCAGTATACTAGGATTTGAAAAGAAAAGACTGGCTTTAGTTCAAAGACTTATGGAAAATAGGATTTTTAAATGTCAAAAATGAAACATATAACACAAGATAACATGTCGTAAAATTCCTCACCATCACCACCGCAACAATTTAAAGTGAAATACTAAGCCTACCGTAGTCAGTCTTTGGCAACATAAAATGTGACATTTTCACACTGTGTATTTAAATAAAAGTTTTGAATAATTTCCTTGTCAGCAGTAAGAACATGTTAGTGTAAAAATAGCGTGTTGCATGATAATTACCAGCAGCAGCCAACAGCTCAGCATCGCTGGCATAGTCTGACTGAAAATCAGACATGCCAGCTTCAGCAGCCTTTTCTCCATCAGTTCTTGACCTCTTTTTCTGAAGAAAAAAAAACAATAACTTTAGGATAAACACGTACAAAGTTCTGCACCAACTAGAAATTTAGTTGATGAACAAACCAAAGTGTTGTAAGCATTTTTCGTTTTATTAATGAAGGTGTGTTACATTTACATTATACACAAACATTATTATAAAGCTATTGTATTCAGAGTGAGAACATCTGCATTACCTCCAAGCGCTTGTCTAGATGGAAGGTGACAGGCGGGAACTCTCTGACGTACTCCAGAAGTCGCTCCTTCTGCCACTTGAGAAGCTGGTTCTTTTCTCCCTTCTGGCAGTACTCAGAAAGCAGCCATGTCACCCATCCCACGTCGTTCTCCAGCAGCCACCTGAAAGTCTGCCCTGCATATTTACCAAAGGTCACAACTAGCAGCCCTCTCCACATTTCCCCACCGGCTTTTTTGGCAGCAGCCTCCACCTTTTCTGGATCAAGAGAGGTGGGGTCTACTGCTTTGGAGGGGGCAGCTGCTACAGCCTTGGCTGCATCGGTGCACTGCAGCTTGGCCTCCCCCGGCCTGTAAAGGCGGAGGAAAGGGTAGAGGTGCTGCTTCACGTGACTCCTGAGTTGCTGCTGCTGAGAGAAGCCTCTCCCACACACCTCACACAGACACTCCTTTGGACCATGAAGCTTCATGTGCCGAGTGAGGTTGGACTTCACAGAGAAAGTCCTGTCACACACGCTGCACTTGTGGCCTTCCAATTCCATTGTGAATACCTAATGATAATAATAATAATAATAATAATAATAACAATAAAAATTATAATAATAAAAAATAGAAATAGATTTCAGAGAAGCTTCTTATTTTTATACTGCACAATGGGATAAACATTAAAGGAGGTGAAAGTTTTACAAATGTGGTGAATAATCATTTGGAAATCACATCTGACTTATATTTTAATGTATGTAAGAATATATTGTGTAAACTAGTACCAAGTAACATGAAAAAACGAATGGAAAACAAATTAAAAAGGGACCTGCTCTAACCATCCACGCTCAAGCAAAACTTCTGACATAGATTTTTATAAAAAAAATAAATAAAAAAAAAAGTTTATAGAGATTATAGTCCGGTACAGATGAAATTTTACGTGGAAACTTTCACTAGCATCCATACGTGAGTTGCTGCCCCGCCTCTCCCCCTGCAATGACGCTATCGCTACTCTTCCTGATTAAAAGACAGCAATTATGTCTATAGCTTGTTGATCGTATGGTTTTCATTTCAATTTTCTTCTTTTTTGCTAAATAAATATTACAAAGATTAAATTTACCGATGTGTTCCCGTTAGCGATGTCGATCAGAGCCTCAGTCAGTGAGGAAGGTCTCATGACGCTAGCCAGTGCAGCGATCTGATTGGACTGTTGAGCAAGGAGCTTGCTCAATGATTGGCTGTCCAGCTGCTCAACTTGCTCCACAGCGCTCAATGATTGGTCGGCATAGGGACTTTGGGGTTCGACCGCCTGGGAATACTAGGTGCTGTAAGCTTTTGCTTTCTAGGACTGCACTTAGAACTCTCCTACTCTGCAGTTTTCCAAAATTTTGACAAAACAATGCTCTTGACTCTTCAGACACTCTGGCACTTGCTTTCTCTGGCTCTCTCTGCTGGACAAAAAGCTGTTGTACATCCAATTGGGTTCAAGCAACACCAACACCACGAAGCGGGGTAGGAATGGTTTTACAGGGCACTTCAATGATAAGAGATACGTGAGTGTTTTTTAAATCATGCTACTCTTTCATAGTTTTGTGAATGTCAGACAGATGCCTGTCCCATTTACTATGAGGAACAAACTTGTTTATTTAATCAAAAGAATGTCAAATGCATATGTCCCAGGACTAGGAGCTACATGAGCCTCGGGTGGCTTTGATGAAGAGGACGAAGAAGCAACCACCATCACGGCATGTCTGGGGAAATGTTGTGTGACGTCTAAAGTGTCCGTGCCTGGTGAGGGCTGTCGCTTACGGCCACACCACTCTGGTGCGCCTGAACCCGTCTGATCTCAGAAGCTAAGCAGAGTCGGGCTTGGTTAGTACTTGGATGGGAGACCTCCTGGGAATACTAGGTGCTGTAAGCTTTTGCTTTCTAGGACGGCACTTAGAACTCTCCTACTCTGCAGTTTTCCAAAATTTTGACAAAACAATGCTCTTGACTCTTCAGACACTCTGGCACTTGCTTTCTCTGGCTCTCTCTGCTGGACAAAAAGCTGTTGTACATCCACTTGGGTTCAAGCAACACCAACACCACGAAGCGGGGTAGGAATGGTTTTACAGGGCACTTCAATGATAAGAGATGCGTGAGTGTTTTTTAAATTATGCTACTCTTTCATAGTTTTGTGAATGTCAGACAGATGCCTGTCCCATTTACTATGAGGAACAAACTTGTTTATTTAATCAAAAGAATGTCAAATGCATATGTCCCAGGACTAGGAGCTACATGAGCCTCGGGTGGCTTTGATGAAGAGGACGAAGAAGCAACCACCATCACGGCATGTCTGGGGAAATGTTGTGTGACGTCTAAAGTGTCCGTGCCTGGTGAGGGCTGTTGCTTATGGCCACACCACTCTGGTGCGCCTTAACCCGTCTGATCTCAGAAGCTAAGCAGAGTCGGGCTTGGTTAGTACTTGGATGGGAGACCTCCTGGGAATACTAGGTGCTGTAAGCTTTTGCTTTCTAGGACGGCACTTAGAACTCTCCTACTCTGCAGTTTTCCAAAATTTTGACTAAACAATGCTCTTGACTCTTCAGACACTCTGGCACTTGCTTTCTCTGGCTCTCTCTGCTGGACAAAAGCTGTTGTACATCCAATTGGGTTCAAGCAACACCAACACCACGAAGCGGGGTAGGAATGGTTTTACAGGGCACTTCAATGATAAGAGATGCGTGAGTGTTTTTTAAATTATGCTACTCTTTCATAGTTTTGTGAATGTCAGACAGATGCCTGTCCCATTTACTATGAGGAACAAACTTGTTTATTTAATCAAAAGAATGTCAAATGCATATGTCCCAGGACTAGGAGCTACATGAGCCTCGGGTGGCTTTGATGAAGAGGACGAAGAAGCAACCACCATCACGGCATGTCTGGGGAAATGTTGTGTGACGTCTAAAATGTCCGTGCCTGGTGAGGGCTGTTGCTTACGGCCACACCACTCTGGTGCGCCTGAACCCGTCTGATCTCAGAAGCTAAGCAGAGTCGGGCTTGGTTAGTACTTGGATGGGAGACCTCCTGGGAATACTAGGTGCTGTAAGCTTTTGCTTTCTAGGACGGCACTTAGAACTCTCCTACTCTGCAGTTTTCCAAAATTTTGACAAAACAATGCTCTTGACTCTTCAGACACTCTGGCACTTGCTTTCTCTGGCTCTCTCTGCTGGACAAAAAGCTGTTGTACATCCAATTGGGTTCAAGCAACACCAACACCACGAAGCGGGGTAGGAATGGTTTTACAGGGCACTTCAAAGATAAGAGATACGTGAGTGTTTTTTAAATTATGCTACTCTTTCATAGTTTTGTGAATGTCAGACAGATGCCTGTCCCATTTACTATGAGGAACAAACTTGTTTATTTAATCAAAAGAATGTCAAATGCATATGTCCCAGGACTAGGAGCTACATGAGCCTCGGGTGGCTTTGATGAAGAGGACGAAGAAGCAACCACCATCACGGCATGTCTGGGGAAATGTTGTGTGACGTCTAAAGTGTCCGTGCCTGGTGAGGGCTGTTGCTTACGGCCACACCACTCTGGTGCGCCTTAACCCGTCTGATCTCAGAAGCTAAGCAGAGTCGGGCTTGGTTAGTACTTGGATGGGAGACCTCCTGGGAATACTAGGTGCTGTAAGCTTTTGCTTTCTAGGACGGCACTTAGAACTCTCCTACTCTGCAGTTTTCCAAAATTTTGACTAAACAATGCTCTTGACTCTTCAGACACTCTGGCACTTGCTTTCTCTGGCTCTCTCTGCTGGACAAAAGCTGTTGTACATCCAATTGGGTTCAAGCAACACCAACACCACGAAGCGGGGTAGGAATGGTTTTACAGGGCACTTCAATGATAAGAGATGCGTGAGTGTTTTTTAAATTATGCTACTCTTTCATAGTTTTGTGAATGTCAGACAGATGCCTGTCCCATTTACTATGAGGAACAAACTTGTTTATTTAATCAAAAGAATGTCAAATGCATATGTCCCAGGACTAGGAGCTACATGAGCCTCGGGTGGCTTTGATGAAGAGGACGAAGAAGCAACCACCATCACGGCATGTCTGGGGAAATGTTGTGTGACGTCTAAAATGTCCGTGCCTGGTGAGGGCTGTTGCTTACGGCCACACCACTCTGGTGCGCCTGAACCCGTCTGATCTCAGAAGCTAAGCAGAGTCGGGCTTGGTTAGTACTTGGATGGGAGACCTCCTAGGAATACTAGGTGCTGTAAGCTTTTGCTTTCTAGGACGGCACTTAGAACTCTCCTACTCTGCAGTTTTCCAAAATTTTGACAAAACAATGCTCTTGACTCTTCAGACACTCTGGCACTTGCTTTCTCTGGCTCTCTCTGCTGGACAAAAAGCTGTTGTACATCCAATTGGGTTCAAGCAACACCAACACCACGAAGCGGGGTAGGAATGGTTTTACAGGGCACTTCAATGATAAGAGATACGTGAGTGTTTTTTAAATTATGCTACTCTTTCATAGTTTTGTGAATGTCAGACAGATGCCTGTCCCATTTACTATGAGGAACAAACTTGTTTATTTAATCAAAAGAATGTCAAATGCATATGTCCCAGGACTAGGAGCTACATGAGCCTCGGGTGGCTTTGATGAAGAGGACGAAGAAGCAACCACCATCACGGCATGTCTGGGGAAATGTTGTGTGACGTCTAAAATGTCCGTGCCTGGTGAGGGCTGTTGCTTACGGCCACACCACTCTGGTGCGCCTGAACCCGTCTGATCTCAGAAGCTAAGCAGAGTCGGGCTTGGTTAGTACTTGGATGGGAGACCTCCTGGGAATACTAGGTGCTGTAAGCTTTTGCTTTCTAGGACGGCACTTAGAACTCTCCTACTCTGCAGTTTTCCAAAATTTTGACAAAACAATGCTCTTGACTCTTCAGACACTCTGGCACTTGCTTTCTCTGGCTCTCTCTGCTGGACAAAAAGCTGTTGTACATCCAATTGGGTTCAAGCAACACCAACACCACGAAGCGGGGTAGGAATGGTTTTACAGGGCACTTCAAAGATAAGAGATACGTGAGTGTTTTTTAAATTATGCTACTCTTTCATAGTTTTGTGAATGTCAGACAGATGCCTGTCCCATTTACTATGAGGAACAAACTTGTTTATTTAATCAAAAGAATGTCAAATGCATATGTCCCAGGACTAGGAGCTACATGAGCCTCGGGTGGCTTTGATGAAGAGGACGAAGAAGCAACCACCATCACGGCATGTCTGGGGAAATGTTGTGTGACGTCTAAAGTGTCCGTGCCTGGTGAGGGCTGTTGCTTACGGCCACACCACTCTGGTGCGCCTCAACCCGTCTGATCTCAGAAGCTAAGCAGAGTCGGGCTTGGTTAGTACTTGGATGGGAGACCTCCTGGGAATACTAGGTGCTGTAAGCTTTTGCTTTCTAGGACGGCACTTAGAACTCTCCTACTCTGCAGTTTTCCAAAATTTTGACTAAACAATGCTCTTGACTCTTCAGACACTCTGGCACTTGCTTTCTCTGGCTCTCTCTGCTGGACAAAAGCTGTTGTACATCCAATTGGGTTCAAGCAACACCAACACCACGAAGCGGGGTAGGAATGGTTTTACAGGGCACTTCAATGATAAGAGATGCGTGAGTGTTTTTTAAATTATGCTACTCTTTCATAGTTTTGTGAATGTCAGACAGATGCCTGTCCCATTTACTATGAGGAACAAACTTGTTTATTTAATCAAAAGAATGTCAAATGCATATGTCCCAGGACTAGGAGCTACATGAGCCTCGGGTGGCTTTGATGAAGAGGACGAAGAAGCAACCGCCATCACGGCATGTCTGGGGAAATGTTGTGTGACGTCTAAAATGTCCGTGCCTGGTGAGGGCTGTTGCTTACGGCCACACCACTCTGGTGCGCCTGAACCTGTCTGATCTCAGAAGCTAAGCAGAGTTGGGCTTGGTTAGTACTTGGATGGGAGACCTCCTGGGAATACTAGGTGCTGTAAGCTTTTGCTTTCTAGGACGGCACTTAGAACTCTCCTACTCTGCAGTTTTCCAAAATTTTGACTAAACAATGCTCTTGACTCTTCAGACACTCTGGCACTTGCTTTCTCTGGCTCTCTCTGCTGGACAAAAGCTGTTGTACATCCAATTGGGTTCAAGCAACACCAACACCACGAAGCGGGGTAGGAATGGTTTTACAGGGCACTTCAATGATAAGAGATGCGTGAGTGTTTTTTAAATTATGCTACTCTTTCATAGTTTTGTGAATGTCAGACAGATGCCTGTCCCATTTACTATGAGGAACAAACTTGTTTATTTAATCAAAAGAATGTCAAATGCATATGTCCCAGGACTAGGAGCTACATGAGCCTCGGGTGGCTTTGATGAAGAGGACGAAGAAGCAACCACCATCACGGCATGTCTGGGGAAATGTTGTGTGACGTCTAAAATGTCCGTGCCTGGTGAGGGCTGTTGCTTACGGCCACACCACTCTGGTGCGCCTGAACCCGTCTGATCTCAGAAGCTAAGCAGAGTCGGGCTTGGTTAGTACTTGGATGGGAGACCTCCTAGGAATACTAGGTGCTGTAAGCTTTTGCTTTCTAGGACGGCACTTAGAACTCTCCTACTCTGCAGTTTTCCAAAATTTTGACAAAACAATGCTCTTGACTCTTCAGACACTCTGGCACTTGCTTTCTCTGGCTCTCTCTGCTGGACAAAAAGCTGTTGTACATCCAATTGGGTTCAAGCAACACCAACACCACGAAGCGGGGTAGGAATGGTTTTACAGGGCACTTCAATGATAAGAGATGCGTGAGTGTTTTTTAAATTATGCTACTCTTTCATAGTTTTGTGAATGTCAGACAGATGCCTGTCCCATTTACTATGAGGAACAAACTTGTTTATTTAATCAAAAGAATGTCAAATGCATATGTCCCAGGACTAGGAGCTACATGAGCCTCGGGTGGCTTTGATGAAGAGGACGAAGAAGCAACCACCATCACGGCATGTCTGGGGAAATGTTGTGTGACGTCTAAAGTGTCCGTGCCTGGTGAGGGTTGCTGCTTACGGCCACACCACTCTGGTGCGCCTGAACCCGTCTGATCTCAGAAGCTAAGCAGAGTCGGGCTTGGTTAGTACTTGGATGGGAGACCTCCTGGGAATACTAGGTGCTGTAAGCTTTTGCTTTCTAGGACGGCACTTAGAACTCTCCTACTCTGCAGTTTTCCAAAATTTTGACAAAACAATGCTCTTGACTCTTCAGACACTCTGGCACTTGCTTTCTCTGGCTCTCTCTGCTGGACAAAAAGCTGTTGTACATCCAATTGGGTTCAAGCAACACCAACACCACGAAGCGGGGTAGGAATGGTTTTACAGGGCACTTCAATGATAAGAGATGCGTGAGTGTTTTTTAAATTATGCTACTCTTTCATAGTTTTGTGAATGTCAGACAGATGCCTGTCCCATTTACTATGAGGAACAAACTTGTTTATTTAATCAAAAGAATGTCAAATGCATATGTCCCAGGACTAGGAGCTACATGAGCCTCGGGTGGCTTTGATGAAGAGGACGAAGAAGCAACCACCATCACGGCATGTCTGGGGAAATGTTGTGTGACGTCTAAAGTGTCCGTGCCTGGTGAGGGCTGTTGCTTACGGCCACACCACTCTGGTGCGCCTGAACCCGTCTGATCTCAGAAGCTAAGCAGAGTCGGGCTTGGTTAGTACTTGGATGGGAGACCTCCTGGGAATACTAGGTGCTGTAAGCTTTTGCTTTCTAGGACGGCACTTAGAACTCTCCTACTCTGCAGTTTTCCAAAATTTTGACAAAACAATGCTCTTGACTCTTCAGACACTCTGGCACTTGCTTTCTCTGGCTCTCTCTGCTGGACAAAAGCTGTTGTACATCCAATTGGGTTCAAGCAACACCAACACCACGAAGCGGGGTAGGAATGGTTTTACAGGGCACTTCAATGATAAGAGATGCGTGAGTGTTTTTTAAATTATGCTACTCTTTCATAGTTTTGTGAATGTCAGACAGATGCCTGTCCCATTTACTATGAGGAACAAACTTGTTTATTTAATCAAAAGAATGTCAAATGCATATGTCCCAGGACTAGGAGCTACATGAGCCTCGGGTGGCTTTGATGAAGAGGACGAAGAAGCAACCACCATCACGGCATGTCTGGGGAAATGTTGTGTGACGTCTAAAATGTCCGTGCCTGGTGAGGGCTGTTGCTTACGGCCACACCACTCTGGTGCGCCTGAACCCGTCTGATCTCAGAAGCTAAGCAGAGTCGGGCTTGGTTAGTACTTGGATGGGAGACCTCCTGGGAATACTAGGTGCTGTAAGCTTTTGCTTTCTAGGACGGCACTTAGAACTCTCCTACTCTGCAGTTTTCCAAAATTTTGACAAAACAATGCTCTTCACTCTTCAGACACTCTGGCACTTGCTTTCTCTGGCTCTCTCTGCTGGACAAAAAGCTGTTGTACATCCAATTGGGTTCAAGCAACACCAACACCACGAAGCGGGGTAGGAATGGTTTTACAGGGCACTTCAATGATAAGAGATGCGTGAGTGTTTTTTAAATTATGCTACTCTTTCATAGTTTTGTGAATGTCAGACAGATGCCTGTCCCATTTACTATGAGGAACAAACTTGTTTATTTAATCAAAAGAATGTCAAATGCATATGTCCCAGGACTAGGAGCTACATGAGCCTCGGGTGGCTTTGATGAAGAGGACGAAGAAGCAACCACCATCACGGCATGTCTGGGGAAATGTTGTGTGACGTCTAAAGTGTCCGTGCCTGGTGAGGGCTGTTCCTTACGGCCACACCACTCTGGTGCGCCTGAACCCGTCTGATCTCAGAAGCTAAGCAGAGTCGGGCTTGGTTAGTACTTGGATGGGAGACCTCCTGGGAATACTAGGTGCTGTAAGCTTTTGCTTTCTAGGACGGCACTTAGAACTCTCCTACTCTGCAGTTTTCCAAAATTTTGACAAAACAATACTCTTGACTCTTCACACACTCTGGCACCTTCTCTTCAAATACGTCTGTGAGAGTCCTGCCGGGACATTGGACAACACCCGCACCGTGGAAGTGCACTAGCAGTAAGCGCCGAGGGTCACTCCTCTTTCTACAATTTAGGCAACTTTCATCTCTGAGTTCAGACACAGTTGATGAAATGTAGAGAAAATGCTCTTCAGGCAAGTGGCTGCCCCACTGTTGCATTCATTGTCTTTGAGGAGCAAAAGGTCAAACCGTGGTCAAATCAAAAATAAAGAATCTGGCTCCCTCTGCTGGACGAAAAACTGCACATACCTGGGGACAGCTCAGGTTTTGGCAATCAAGCGCACCTGAATTGACTAACCCTGTAATCACAATCCCTACCTCCAGATTTGGGCATAATAACCCGAAAATAAAACACAACGAGAAACAAAGTTGTTTGCTTAATTAAAAGAATGTCAAATGCATATGTCCCAGGACTAGGAGCTACATGAGCCTCGGGTGGCTCTGATGAAGAGGACGAAGAAGCAACCGCCATCACGGCATGTCTGGGGAAATGTTGTGTGACGTCTAAAATGTCCGTGCCTGGTGAGGCCTGTGGCTTACGGCCACACCACTCTGGTGCGCCTGAACCCGTCTGATATCAGAAGCTAAGCAGAGTCGGGCTTGGTTAGTACTTGGATGGGAGACCTCCTGGGAATACTAGGTGCTGTAAGCTTTTGCTTTCTAGGACGGCACTGAGAACTCTTCCACTCAGCAGTTTTCCAAAGTTTTGACAAAACAATGCTCTTGACTCTTCAGACACTCTGGCACTTGCTTTCTCTGGCTCTCTCTGCTGGACAAAAAGCTTTTGTACATCCAATTGGGTTCAAGCAACACCAACACCACGAAGCGGGGTAGAAATGGTTTTACAGGGCACTTCAATGATAAGAGATGCGTGAGTGTTTTTTAAATTATGCTACTCTTTCATAGTTTTGTGAATGTCAGACAGATGCCTGTCCCATTTACTATGAGGAACAAACTTGTTTATTTAATCAAAAGAATGTCAAATGCATATGTCCCAGGACTAGGAGCTACATGAGCCTCGGGTGGCTTTGATGAAGAGGACGAAGAAGCAACCACCATCACGGCATGTCTGGGGAAATGTTGTGTGACGTCTAAAGTGTCCGTGCCTGGTGAGGGCTGTTGCTTACGGCCACACCACTCTGGTGCGCCTGAACCTGTCTGATCTCAGAAGCTAAGCAGAGTCGGGCTTGGTTAGTACTTGGATGGGAGACCTCCTGGGAATACTAGGTGCTGTAAGCTTTTGCTTTCTAGGACGGCACTTAGAACTCTCCTACTCTGCAGTTTTCCAAAATTTTGACAAAACAATGCTCTTGACTCTTCAGACACTCTGGCACTTGCTTTCTCTGGCTCTCTCTGCTGGACAAAAAGCTGTTGTACATCCAATTGGGTTCAAGCAACACCAACACCACGAAGCGGGGTAGGAATGGTTTTACAGGGCACTTCAATGATAAGAGATACGTGAGTGTTTTTTAAGTTATGCTACTCTTTCATAGTTTTGTGAATGTCAGACAGATGCCTGTCCCATTTACTATGAGGAACAACCTTGTTTATTTAATCAAAAGAATGTCAAATGCATATGTCCCAGGACTAGGAGCTACATGAGCCTCGGGTGGCTTTGATGAAGAGGACGAAGAAGCAACCACCATCACGGCATGTCTGGGGAAATGTTGTGTGACGTCTAAAGTGTCCGTGCCTGGTGAGGGCTGTTGCTTACGGCCACACCACTCTGGTGCGCCTGAACCCGTCTGATCTCAGAAGCTAAGCCGAGTCGGGCTTGGTTAGTACTTGGATGGGAGACCTCCTGGGAATACTAGGTGCTGTAAGCTTTTGCTTTCTAGGACGGCACTGAGAACTCTTCCACTCAGCAGTTTTCCAAAGTTTTGACAAAACAATGCTCTTGACTCTTCAGACACTCTGGCACTTGCTTTCTCTGGCTCTCTCTGCTGGACAAAAAGCTGTTGTACATCCAATTGGGTTCAAGCAACACCAACACCACGAAGCGGGGTAGGAATGGTTTTACAGGGCACTTCAATGATAAGAGATGCGTGAGTGTTTTTTAAATTATGCTACTCTTTCATAGTTTTGTGAATGTCAGACAGATGCCTGTCCCATTTACTATGAGGAACAAACTTGTTTATTTAATCAAAAGAATGTCAAATGCATATGTCCCAGGACTAGGAGCTACATGAGCCTCGGGTGGCTTTGATGAAGAGGACGAAGAAGCAACCACCATCATGGCATGTCTGGGGAAATGTTGTGTGACGTCTAAAGTGTCCGTGCCTGGTGAGGGCTGTTGCTTACGGCCACACCACTCTGGTGCGCCTGAACCTGTCTGATCTCAGAAGCTAAGCAGAGTCGGGCTTGGTTAGTACTTGGATGGGAGACCTCCTGGGAATACTAGGTGCTGTAAGCTTTTGCTTTCTAGGACGGCACTTAGAACTCTCCTACTCTGCAGTTTTCCAAAATTTTGACAAAACAATGCTCTTCACTCTTCAGACACTCTGGCACTTGCTTTCTCTGGCTCTCTCTGCTGGACAAAAAGCTGTTGTACATCCAATTGGGTTCAAGCAACACCAACACCACGAAGCGGGGTAGGAATGGTTTTACAGGGCACTTCAATGATAAGAGATGCGTGAGTGTTTTTTAAATTATGCTACTCTTTCATAGTTTTGTGAATGTCAGACAGATGCCTGTCCCATTTACTATGAGGAACAAACTTGTTTATTTAATCAAAAGAATGTCAAATGCATATGTCCCAGGACTAGGAGCTACATGAGCCTCGGGTGGCTTTGATGAAGAGGACGAAGAAGCAACCACCATCACGGCATGTCTGGGGAAATGTTGTGTGACGTCTAAAATGTCCGTGCCTGGTGAGGGCTGTTGCTTACGGCCACACCACTCTGGTGCGCCTGAACCCGTCTGATCTCAGAAGCTAAGCAGAGTCGGGCTTGGTTAGTACTTGGATGGGAGACCTCCTGGGAATACTAGGTGCTGTAAGCTTTTGCTTTCTAGGACGGCACTTAGAACTCTTCCACTCAGCAGTTTTCCAAAGTTTTGACAAACTAATACTCTTGACTCTTCACACACTCTGGCACCTTCTCTTCAAATACGTCTGTGAGAGTCCTGCCGGGACATTGGACAACACCCGCACCGTGGAAGTGCACTAGCAGTAAGCGCCGAGGGTCACTCCTCTTTCTACAATTTAGGCAACTTTCATCTCTGATTTCAGACACAGTAGATGAAATGTAGAGAAAATGCTCTTCAGGCAAGTGGCTGCCCCACTGTTGCATTCATTGTCTTCGAGGAACAAAAGGTCAAACCGTGGTCAAATAAAAAATAAAGGCTCTGGCTCTCTCTGCTGGACGAAAGCTGCACATACCTGGGGACAGCTCAGGTTTTGGCAATCAAGCGCACCTGAATTGACTAACCCTGTAATCACAATCCCTACCTCCAGATTTGGGCATACTAACCCGAAAATAAAACACAACGAGAAACTAAGTTGTTTGCTTAATCAAAAGAATGTAAAATGCATATGTGCCAGGACTAGGAGCTACATGAGCCTCGGGTGGCTTTGATGAAGAGGACGAAGAAGCTACCGCCATCACGGCATGTCTGGGCAAATGTTGTGTGACGTCTAAAATGTCCGTGCCTTGCGAGGGCTGTTGCTTACGGCCACACCACTCTGGTGCGCCTGAACCCGTCTGATCTCAGAAGCTAAGCAGAGTCGGGCCTGGTTAGTACTTGGATGGGAGACCTCCTGGGAATACTAGGTGCTGTAAGCTTTTGCTTTCTAGGAGGGTACTGAGAACTCTCCTACTCTGCGGTTTTCCAAAAGTTTTGACAAAACAATGCTCTTGACTCTTCAGACACTCTGGCACTTGCTCTCTCTGGCTCTCTCTGCTGGACAAAAAGCTGTTGTACATCCAATGGGGTTCAAGCAACACCACCACCACGAAGCGGGGTAGGAATGGTTTTACAGGGCACTTCAATGATAAGAGATAAATGAGTTTTGTCAAAATTATGCTACTCTTTCATAGTTTTGTGAATGTCAGACAGATGCCTGTCCCATTTACTATGAGGAACAAACTTGTTTATTTAATCAAAAGAATGTCAAATGCATATGTCCCAGGACTAGGAGCTACATGAGCCTCGGGTGGCTTTGATGAAGAGGACGAAGAAGCAACCACCATCACGGCATGTCTGGGGAAATGTTGTGTGACGTCTAAAGTGTCCGTGCCTGGTGAGGGCTGTTGCTTACGGCCACACCACTCTGGTGCGCCTGAACCCGTCTGATCTCAGAAGCTAAGCAGAGTCGGGCTTGGTTAGTACTTGGATGGGAGACCTCCTGGGAATACTAGGTGCTGTAAGCTTTTGCTTTCTAGGACGGCACTTAGAACTCTCCTACTCTGCAGTTTTCCAAAATTTTGACAAAACAATGCTCTTGACTCTTCAGACACTCTGGCACTTGCTTTCTCTGGCTCTCTCTGCTGGACAAAAAGCTGTTGTACATCCAATTAGGTTCAAGCAACACCAACACCACGAAGCGGGGTAGGAATGGTTTTACAGGGCACTTCAATGATAAGAGATACGTGAGTGTTTTTTAAGTTATGCTACTCTTTCATAGTTTTGTGAATGTCAGACAGATGCCTGTCCCATTTACTATGAGGAACAACCTTGTTTATTTAATCAAAAGAATGTCAAATGCATATGTCCCAGGACTAGGAGCTACATGAGCCTCGGGTGGCTTTGATGAAGAGGACGAAGAAGCAACCACCATCACGGCATGTCTGGGGAAATGTTGTGTGACGTCTAAAGTGTCCGTGCCTGGTGAGGGCTGTTGCTTACGGCCACACCACTCTGGTGCGCCTGAACCCGTCTGATCTCAGAAGCTAAGCCGAGTCGGGCTTGGTTAGTACTTGGATGGGAGACCTCCTGGGAATACTAGGTGCTGTAAGCTTTTGCTTTCTAGGACGGCACTTAGAACTCTCCTACTCTGCAGTTTTCCAAAATTTTGACAAAACAATGCTCTTGACTCCTCAGACACTCTGGCACTTGCTTTCTCTGGCTCTCTCTGCTGGACAAAAAGCTGTTGTACATCCAATTGGGTTCAAGCAACACCAACACCACGAAGCGGGGTAGGAATGGTTTTACAGGGCACTTCAATGATAAGAGATACGTGAGTGTTTTTTAAATTATGCTACTCTTTCATAGTTTTGTGAATGTCAGACAGATGCCTGTCCCATTTACTATGAGGAACAAACTTGTTTATTTAATCAAAAGAATGTCAAATGCATATGTCCCAGGACTAGGAGCTACATGAGCCTCGGGTGGCTTGATGAAGAGGACGAAGAAGCAACCACCATCACGGCATGTCTGGGGAAATGTTGTGTGACGTCTAAAATGTCCGTGCCTGGTGAGGGCTGTTGCTTACGGCCACACCACTCTGGTGCGCCTGAACCCGTCTGATCTCAGAAGCTAAGCAGAGTCGGGCTTGGTTAGTACTTGGATGGGAGACCTCCTGGGAATACTAGGTGCTGTAAGCTTTTGCTTTCTAGGACGGCACTTAGAACTCTTCCACTCAGCAGTTTTCCAAAGTTTTGACAAACTAATACTCTTGACTCTTCACACACTCTGGCACCTTCTCTTCAAATACGTCTGTGAGAGTCCTGCCGGGACATTGGACAACACCCGCACCGTGGAAGTGCACTAGCAGTAAGCGCCGAGGGTCACTCCTCTTTCTACAATTTAGGCAACTTTCATCTCTGATTTCAGACACAGTAGATGAAATGTAGAGAAAATGCTCTTCAGGCAAGTGGCTGCCCCACTGTTGCATTCATTGTCTTTGAGGAGCAAAAGGTCAAACCGTGGTCAAATCAAAAATAAAGAATCTGGCTCCCTCTGCTGGACGAAAAACTGCACATACCTGGGGACAGCTCAGGTTTTGGCAATCAAGCGCACCTGAATTGACTAACCCTGTAATCACAATCCCTACCTCCAGATTTGGGCATAATAACCCGAAAATAAAACACAACGAGAAACAAAGTTGTTTGCTTAATTAAAAGAATGTCAAATGCATATGTGCCAGGACTAGGAGCTACATGAGCCTCGGGTGGCTTTGATGAAGAGGACGAAGAAGCAACCGCCATCACGGCATGTCTGGGGAAATGTTGTGTGACGTCTAAAATGTCCGTGCCTGGTGAGGGCTGTTGCTTACGGCCACACCACTCTGGTGCGCCTGAACCCGTCTGATCTCAGAAGCTAAGCAGAGTCGGGCTTGGTTAGTACTTGGATGGGAGACCTCCTGGGAATACTAGGTGCTGTAAGCTTTTGCTTTCTAGGACGGCACTTAGAACTCTCCTACTCTGCAGTTTTCCAAAATTTTGACAAAACAATGCTCTTGACTCCTCAGACACTCTGGCACTTGCTTTCTCTGGCTCTCTCTGCTGGACAAAAAGCTGTTGTACATCCAATTGGGTTCAAGCAACACCAACACCACGAAGCGGGGTAGGAATGGTTTTACAGGGCACTTCAATGATAAGAGATACGTGAGTCTTTTTTAAATTATGCTACTCTTTCATAGTTTTGTGAATGTCAGACAGATGCCTGTCCCATTTACTATGAGAAACAAACTTGTTTATTTAATCAAAAGAATGTCAAATGCATATGTCCCAGGACTAGGAGCTACATGAGCCTCGGGTGGCTTTGATGAAGAGGACGAAGAAGCAACCACCATCACGGCATGTCTGGGGAAATGTTGTGTGACGTCTAAAATGTCCGTGCCTGGTGAGGGCTGTTGCTTACGGCCACACCACTCTGGTGCGCCTGAACCCGTCTGATCTCAGAAGCTAAGCAGAGTCGGGCTTGGTTAGTACTTGGATGGGAGACCTCCTGGGAATACTAGGTGCTGTAAGCTTTTGCTTTCTTGTAGGGCACTGAGAACTCTTCCACTCAGCAGTTTTCCAAAGTTTTGACAAAACAATGCTCTTGACTCTTCAGACACTCTGGCACTTGCTTTCTCTGGCTCTCTCTGCTGGACAAAAAGCTTTTGTACATCCAATTGGGTTCAAGCAACACCAACACCACGAAGCGGGGTAGGAATGGTTTTACAGGGCACTTCAATGATAAGAGATGCGTGAGTGTTTTTTAAATTATGCTACTCTTTCATAGTTTTGTGAATGTCAGACAGATGCCTGTCCCATTTACTATGAGGAACAACCTTGTTTATTTAATCAAAAGAATGTCAAATGCATATGTCCCAGGACTAGGAGCTACATGAGCCTCGGGTGGCTTTGATGAAGAGGACGAAGAAGCAACCACCATCACGGCATGTGTGGGGAAATGTTGTGTGACGTCTAAAGTGTCCGTGCCTGGTGAGGGCTGTTGCTTACGGCCACACCACTCTGGTGCGCCTGAACCCGTCTGATCTCAGAAGCTAAGCCGAGTCGGGCTTGGTTAGTACTTGGATGGGAGACCTCCTGGGAATACTAGGTGCTGTAAGCTTTTGCTTTCTAGGACGGCACTTAGAACTCTCCTACTCTGCAGTTTTCCAAAATTTTGACAAAACAATGCTCTTGACTCTTCAGACACTCTGGCACTTGCTTTCTCTGGCTCTCTCTGCTGGACAAAAAGCTGTTGTACATCCAATTGGGTTCAAGCAACACCAACACCACGAAGCGGGGTAGGAATGGTTTTACAGGGCACTTCAATGATAAGAGATACGTGAGTGTTTTTTAAATTATGCTACTCTTTCATAGTTTTGTGAATGTCAGACAGATGCCTGTCCCATTTACTATGAGGAACAAACTTGTTTATTTAATCAAAAGAATGTCAAATGCATATGTCCCAGGACTAGGAGCTACATGAGCCTCGGGTGGCTTTGATGAAGAGGACGAAGAAGCAACCACCATCACGGCATGTCTGGGGAAATGTTGTGTGACGTCTAAAATGTCCGTGCCTGGTGAGGGCTGTTGCTTACGGCCACACCACTCTGGTGCGCCTGAACCCGTCTGATCTCAGAAGCTAAGCAGAGTCGGGCTTGGTTAGTACTTGGATGGGAGACCTCCTGGGAATACTAGGTGCTGTAAGCTTTTGCTTTCTAGGACGGCACTTAGAACTCTTCCACTCAGCAGTTTTCCAAAGTTTTGACAAACTAATACTCTTGACTCTTCACACACTCTGGCACCTTCTCTTCAAATACGTCTGTGAGAGTCCTGCCGGGACATTGGACAACACCCGCACCGTGGAAGTGCACTAGCAGTAAGCGCCGAGGGTCACTCCTCTTTCTACAATTTAGGCAACTTTCATCTCTGATTTCAGACACAGTAGATGAAATGTAGAGAAAATGCTCTTCAGGCAAGTGGCTGCCCCACTGTTGCATTCATTGTCTTTGAGGAGCAAAAGGTCAAACCGTGGTCAAATCAAAAATAAAGAATCTGGCTCCCTCTGCTGGACGAAAAACTGCACATACCTGGGGACAGCTCAGGTTTTGGCAATCAAGCGCACCTGAATTGACTAACCCTGTAATCACAATCCCTACCTCCAGATTTGGGCATAATAACCCGAAAATAAAACACAACGAGAAACAAAGTTGTTTGCTTAATTAAAAGAATGTCAAATGCATATGTGCCAGGACTAGGAGCTACATGAGCCTCGGGTGGCTTTGATGAAGAGGACGAAGAAGCAACCGCCATCACGGCATGTCTGGGGAAATGTTGTGTGACGTCTAAAATGTCCGTGCCTGGTGAGGGCTGTTGCTTACGGCCACACCACTCTGGTGCGCCTGAACCCGTCTGATCTCAGAAGCTAAGCAGAGTCGGGCTTGGTTAGTACTTGGATGGGAGACCTCCTGGGAATACTAGGTGCTGTAAGCTTTTGCTTTCTAGGACGGCACTTAGAACTCTCCTACTCTGCAGTTTTCCAAAATTTTGACAAAACAATGCTCTTGACTCCTCAGACACTCTGGCACTTGCTTTCTCTGGCTCTCTCTGCTGGACAAAAAGCTGTTGTACATCCAATTGGGTTCAAGCAACACCAACACCACGAAGCGGGGTAGGAATGGTTTTACAGGGCACTTCAATGATAAGAGATACGTGAGTGTTTTTTAAATTATGCTACTCTTTCATAGTTTTGTGAATGTCAGACAGATGCCTGTCCCATTTACTATGAGGAACAAACTTGTTTATTTAATCAAAAGAATGTCAAATGCATATGTCCCAGGACTAGGAGCTACATGAGCCTCGGGTGGCTTTGATGAAGAGGACGAAGAAGCAACCACCATCACGGCATGTCTGGGGAAATGTTGTGTGACGTCTAAAATGTCCGTGCCTGGTGAGGGCTGTTGCTTACGGCCACACCACTCTGGTGCGCCTGAACCCGTCTGATCTCAGAAGCTAAGCAGAGTCGGGCTTGGTTAGTACTTGGATGGGAGACCTCCTGGGAATACTAGGTGCTGTAAGCTTTTGCTTTCTAGGACGGCACTGAGAACTCTTCCTACTCAGCAGTTTTCCAAAAGTTTTGACAAAACAATGCTCTTGACTCTTCAGACACTCTGGCACTTGCTTTCTCTGGCTCTCTCTGCTGGACAAAAAGCTGTTGTACATCCAATTGGGTTCAAGCAACACCAACACCACGAAGCGGGGTAGGAATGGTTTTACAGGGCACTTCAATGATAAGAGATGCGTGAGTGTTTTTTAAATTATGCTACTCTTTCATAGTTTTGTGAATGTCAGACAGATGCCTGTCCCATTTACTATGAGGAACAAACTTGTTTATTTAATCAAAAGAATGTCAAATGCATATGTCCCAGGACTAGGAGCTACATGAGCCTCGGGTGGCTTTGATGAAGAGGACGAAGAAGCAACCACCATCACGGCATGTCTGGGGAAATGTTGTGTGACGTCTAAAGTGTCCGTGCCTGGTGAGGGCTGTTGCTTACGGCCACACCACTCTGGTGCGCCTGAACCCGTCTGATCTCAGAAGCTAAGCAGAGTCGGGCTTGGTTAGTACTTGGATGGGAGACCTCCTGGGAATACTAGGTGCTGTAAGCTTTTGCTTTCTAGGACGGCACTTAGAACTCTCCTACTCTGCAGTTTTCCAAAATTTTGACAAAACAATGCTCTTGACTCCTTCAGACACTCTGGCACTTGCTTTCTCTGGCTCTCTCTGCTGGACAAAAAGCTGTTGTACATCCAATTGGGTTCAAGCAACACCAACACCACGAAGCGGGGTAGGAATGGTTTTACAGGGCACTTCAATGATAAGAGATACGTGAGTGTTTTTTAAATTATGCTACTCTTTCATAGTTTTGTGAATGTCAGACAGATGCCTGTCCCATTTACTATGAGGAACAAACTTGTTTATTTAATCAAAAGAATGTCAAATGCATATGTCCCAGGACTAGGAGCTACATGAGCCTCGGGTGGCTTTGATGAAGAGGACGAAGAAGCAACCACCATCACGGCATGTCTGGGGAAATGTTGTGTGACGTCTAAAATGTCCGTGCCTGGTGAGGGCTGTTGCTTACGGCCACACCACTCTGGTGCGCCTGAACCCGTCTGATCTCAGAAGCTAAGCAGAGTCGGGCTTGGTTAGTACTTGGATGGGAGACCTCCTGGGAATACTAGGTGCTGTAAGCTTTTGCTTTCTAGGACGGCACTTAGAACTCTTCCACTCAGCAGTTTTCCAAAGTTTTGACAAAATAATGCTCCTGACTCTTCAGACACTTTGGCACCTTCTCTTCAAATAAGTCTGTGAGAGTCCTGCCGGTACATTGGACAACACCCGCACCGTGGAAGTGCACTAGCAGTAAGCGCCGAGGGTCACTCCTCTTTCTACAATTTGGGAAACTTTCATTTCTGTGTTCAGACACAGTTGATGAAATGTAGAGAAAATGCTCTTCAGGCAAGTGGCTGCCACACTGTCGCATTCATTGACTTCGAGGAACAAAAGGTCAAACCGTGGTCAAATAAAAAATAAAGGCTCTGGCTCTCTCTGCTGGACGAAAGCTGCACATACCTGGGGACAGCTCAGGTTTTGGCAATCAAGCGCACCTGAATTGACTAACCCTGTAATCACAATCCCTACCTCCAGATTTGGGCATACTAACCCGAAAATAAAACACAACGAGAAACTAAGTTGTTTGCTTAATCAAAAGAATGTAAAATGCATATGTGCCAGGACTAGGAGCTACATGAGCCTCGGGTGGCTCTGATGAAGAGGACGAAGAAGCAACCGCCATCACGGCATGTCTGGGGAAATGTTGTGTGACGTCTAAAATGTCCGTGCCTGGTGAGGGCTGTTGCTTACGGCCACACCACTCTGGTGCGCCTGAACCCGTCTGATCTCAGAAGCTAAGCAGAGTCGGGCCTGGTTAGTACTTGGATGGGAGACCTCCTGGGAATACTAGGTGCTGTAAGCTTTTGCTTTCTAGGACGGCACTTAGAACTCTCCTACTCTGCGGTTTTCCAAAAGTTTTGACAAAACAATGCTCTTGACTCTTCAGACACTCTGGCACTTGCTTTCTCTGGCTCTCTCTGCTGGACAAAAAGCTGTTGTACATCCAATTGGGTTCAAGCAACACCAACACCACGAAGCGGGGTAGGAATGGTTTTACAGGGCACTTCAATGATAAGAGATACGTGAGTTTTGTCAAAATTATGCTACTCTTTCATAGTTTTGTGAATGTCAGACAGATGCCTGTCCCATTTACTATGAGGAACAACCTTGTTTATTTAATCAAAAGAATGTCAAATGCATATGTCCCAGGACTAGGAGCTACATGAGCCTCGGGTGGCTTTGATGAAGAGGAAGAAGAAGCAACCACCATCACGGCATGTCTGGGGAAATGTTGTGTGACGTCTAAAGTGTCCGTGCCTGGTGAGGGCTGTTGCTTACGGCCACACCACTCTGGTGCGCCTGAACCCGTCTGATCTCAGAAGCTAAGCAGAGTCGGGCTTGGTTAGTACTTGGATGGGAGACCTCCTGGGAATACTAGGTGCTGTAAGCTTTTGCTTTCTAGGACGGCACTTAGAACTCTCCTACTCTGCAGTTTTCCAAAATTTTGACAAAACAATGCTCTTGACTCTTCAGACACTCTGGCACTTGCTTTCTCTGGCTCTCTCTGCTGGACAAAAAGCTGTTGTACATCCAATTGGGTTCAAGCAACACCAACACCACGAAGCGGGGTAGGAATGGTTTTACAGGGCACTTCAATGATAAGAGATACGTGAGTGTTTTTTAAATTATGCTACTCTTTCATAGTTTTGTGAATGTCAGACAGATGCCTGTCCCATTTACTATGAGGAACAAACTTGTTTATTTAATCAAAAGAATGTCAAATGCATATGTCCCAGGACTAGGAGCTACATGAGCCTCGGGTGGCTTTGATGAAGAGGACGAAGAAGCAACCACCATCACGGCATGTCTGGGGAAATGTTGTGTGACGTCTAAAATGTCCGTGCCTGGTGAGGGCTGTTGCTTACGGCCACACCACTCTGGTGCGCCTGAACCCGTCTGATCTCAGAAGCTAAGCAGAGTCGGGCTTGGTTAGTACTTGGATGGGAGACCTCCTGGGAATACTAGGTGCTGTAAGCTTTTGCTTTCTAGGACGGCACTTAGAACTCTCCTACTCTGCAGTTTTCCAAAATTTTGACAAAACAATGCTCTTGACTCTTCAGACACTCTGGCACTTGCTTTCTCTGGCTCTCTCTGCTGGACAAAAAGCTGTTGTACATCCAATTGGGTTCAAGCAACACCAACACCACGAAGCGGGGTAGGAATGGTTTTTACAGGGCACTTCAATGATAAGAGATACGTGAGTCTTTTTTCAAATTATGCTACTCTTTCATAGTTTTGTGAATGTCAGACAGATGCCTGTCCCATTTACTATGAGAAACAAACTTGTTTATTTAATCAAAAGAATGTCAAATGCATATGTCCAGGACTAGGAGCTACATGAGCCTCGGGTGGCTTTGATGAAGAGGACGAAGAAGCAACCACCATCACGGCATGTCTGGGGAAATGTTGTGTGACGTCTAAAATGTCCGTGCCTGGTGAGGGCTGTTGCTTACGGCCACACCACTCTGGTGCGCCTGAACCCGTCTGATCTCAGAAGCTAAGCAGAGTCGGGCTTGGTTAGTACTTGGATGGGAGACCTCCTGGGAATACTAGGTGCTGTAAGCTTTTGCTTTCTAGGACGGCACTTAGAACTCTCCTACTCTGCAGTTTTCCAAAATTTTGACAAAACAATGCTCTTGACTCTTCAGACACTCTGGCACTTGCTTTCTCTGGCTCTCTCTGCTGGACAAAAAGCTGTTGTACATCCAATTGGGTTCAAGCAACACCAACACCACGAAGCGGGGTAGGAATGGTTTTACAGGGCACTTCAATGATAAGAGATACGTGAGTCTTTTTTAAATTATGCTACTCTTTCATAGTTTTGTGAATGTCAGACAGATAGCCTGTCCCATTTACTATGAGAAACAAACTTGTTTATTTAATCAAAAGAATGTCAAATGCATAATGTCCCAGGACTAGGAGCTACATGAGCCTCGGGTGGCTTTGATGAAGAGGACGAAGAAGCAACCACCATCACGGCATGTCTGGGGAAATGTTGTGTGACGTCTAAAATGTCCGTGCCTGGTGAGGGCTGTTGCTTACGGCCACACCACTCTGGTGCGCCTGAACCCGTCTGATCTCAGAAGCTAAGCAGAGTCGGGCTTGGTTAGTACTTGGATGGGAGACCTCCTGGGAATACTAGGTGCTGTAAGCTTTTGCTTTCTAGGACGGCACTTAGAACTCTCCTACTCTGCAGTTTTCCAAAATTTTGACAAAACAATGCTCTTGACTCTTCAGACACTCTGGCACTTGCTTTCTCTGGCTCTCTCTGCTGGACAAAAAGCTGTTGTACATCCAATTGGGTTCAAGCAACACCAACACCACGAAGCGGGGTAGGAATGGTTTTACAGGGCACTTCAATGATAAGAGATACGTGAGTCTTTTTTAAATTATGCTACTCTTTCATAGTTTTGTGAATGTCAGACAGATGCCTGTCCCATTTACTATGAGAAACAAACTTGTTTATTTAATCAAAAGAATGTCAAATGCATATGTCCCAGGACTAGGAGCTACATGAGCCTCGGGTGGCTTTGATGAAGAGGACGAAGAAGCAACCACCATCACGGCATGTCTGGGGAAATGTTGTGTGACGTCTAAAATGTCCGTGCCTGGTGAGGGCTGTTGCTTACGGCCACACCACTCTGGTGCGCCTGAACCCGTCTGATCTCAGAAGCTAAGCAGAGTCGGGCTTGGTTAGTACTTGGATGGGAGACCTCCTGGGAATACTAGGTGCTGTAAGCTTTTGCTTTCTAGGACGGCACTTAGAACTCTCCTACTCTGCAGTTTTCCAAAATTTTGACAAAACAATGCTCTTGACTCTTCAGACACTCTGGCACTTGCTTTCTCTGGCTCTCTCTGCTGGACAAAAAGCTGTTGTACATCCAATTGGGTTCAAGCAACACCAACACCACGAAGCGGGGTAGGAATGTTTTTACAGGGCACTTCAATGATAAGAGATACGTGAGTCTTTTTTTCAAATTATGCTACTCTTTCATAGTTTTGTGAATGTCAGACAGATGCCTGTCCCATTTACTATGAGAAACAAACTTGTTTATTTAATCAAAAGAATGTCAAATGCATAATGTCCCAGGACTAGGAGCTACATGAGCCTCGGGTGGCTTTGATGAAGAGGACGAAGAAGCAACCACCATCACGGCATGTCTGGGGAAATGTTGTGTGACGTCTAAAATGTCCGTGCCTGGTGAGGGCTGTTGCTTACGGCCACACCACTCTGGTGCGCCTGAACCCGTCTGATCTCAGAAGCTAAGCAGAGTCGGGCTTGGTTAGTACTTGGATGGGAGACCTCCTGGGAATACTAGGTGCTGTAAGCTTTTGCTTTCTAGGACGGCACTTAGAACTCTCCTACTCTGCAGTTTTCCAAAATTTTGACAAAACAATGCTCTTGACTCTTCAGACACTCTGGCACTTGCTTTCTCTGGCTCTCTCTGCTGGACAAAAAGCTGTTGTACATCCAATTGGGTTCAAGCAACACCAACACCACGAAGCGGGGTAGGAATGTTTTTACAGGGCACTTCAATGATAAGAGATACGTGAGTCTTTTTTTCAAATTATGCTACTCTTTCATAGTTTTGTGAATGTCAGACAGATGCCTGTCCCATTTACTATGAGAAACAAACTTGTTTATTTAATCAAAAGAATGTCAAATGCATAATGTCCCAGGACTAGGAGCTACATGAGCCTCGGGTGGCTTTGATGAAGAGGACGAAGAAGCAACCACCATCACGGCATGTCTGGGGAAATGTTGTGTGACGTCTAAAATGTCCGTGCCTGGTGAGGGCTGTTGCTTACGGCCACACCACTCTGGTGCGCCTGAACCCGTCTGATCTCAGAAGCTAAGCAGAGTCGGGCTTGGTTAGTACTTGGATGGGAGACCTCCTGGGAATACTAGGTGCTGTAAGCTTTTGCTTTCTAGGACGGCACTTAGAACTCTCCTACTCTGCAGTTTTCCAAAATTTTGACAAAACAATGCTCTTGACTCTTCAGACACTCTGGCACTTGCTTTCTCTGGCTCTCTCTGCTGGACAAAAAGCTGTTGTACATCCAATTGGGTTCAAGCAACACCAACACCACGAAGCGGGGTAGGAATGGTTTTACAGGGCACTTCAATGATAAGAGATACGTGAGTCTTTTTTCAAATTATGCTACTCTTTCATAGTTTTGTGAATGTCAGACAGATGCCTGTCCCATTTACTATGAGAAACAAACTTGTTTATTTAATCAAAAGAATGTCAAATGCATAATGTCCCAGGACTAGGAGCTACATGAGCCTCGGGTGGCTTTGATGAAGAGGACGAAGAAGCAACCACCATCACGGCATGTCTGGGGAAATGTTGTGTGACGTCTAAAATGTCCGTGCCTGGTGAGGGCTGTTGCTTACGGCCACACCACTCTGGTGCGCCTGAACCTGTCTGATCTCAGAAGCTAAGCAGAGTTGGGCTTGGTTAGTACTTGGATGGGAGACCTCCTGGGAATACTAGGTGCTGTAAGCTTTTGCTTTCTAGGACGGCACTTAGAACTCTCCTACTCTGCAGTTTTCCAAAATTTTGACAAAACAATGCTCTTGACTCTTCAGACACTCTGGCACTGGCTTTCTCTGGCTCTCTCTGCTGGACAAAAAGCTGTTGTACATCCAATTGGGTTCAAGCAACACCAACACCACGCAGCGGGGTAGGAATGGTTTTACAGGGCACTTCAATGATAAGAGATACGTGCGTCTTTTTTAAATTACTGCTACTCTTTCATAGTTTTGTGAATGTCAGACAGATACCTGTCCCATTTACTATGAGAAACAAACTTGTTTATTTAATCAAAAGAATGTCAAATGCATAATGTCCCAGGACTAGGAGCTACATGAGCCTCGGGTGGCTTTGATGAAGAGGACGAAGAAGCAACCACCATCACGGCATGTCTGG
Source organism: Fundulus heteroclitus (assembly GCF_011125445.2). NCBI lineage: Eukaryota > Metazoa > Chordata > Actinopteri > Cyprinodontiformes > Fundulidae > Fundulus > Fundulus heteroclitus. The sequence goes on from NW_023396879.1 coordinate 46,119, forward strand.
GGAAATGTTGTGTGACGTCTAAAATGTCCGTGCCTGGTGAGGGCTGTTGCTTACGGCCACACCACTCTGGTGCGCCTGAACCCGTCTGATCTCAGAAGCTAAGGCAGAGTCGGGCTTGGTTAGTACTTGGATGGGAGACCTCCTGGGAATACTAGGTGCTGTAAGCTTTTGCTTTCTAGGACGGCACTTAGAACTCTCCTACTCTGCAGTTTTCCAAAATTTTGACAAAACAATGCTCTTGACTCTTCAGACACTCTGGCACTTGCTTTCTCTGGCTCTCTCTGCTGGACAAAAAGCTGTTGTACATCCAATTGGGTTCAAGCAACACCAACACCACGAAGCGGGGTAGGAATGGTTTTACAGGGGCCACTTCAATGATAAGAGATAAATGAGTTTTGTCAAAATTATGCTACTCTTTCATAGTTTTGTGAATGTCAGACAGATGCCTGTCCCATTTACTATGAGAAACAAAGTTGTTTATTTAATTAAAAGAATGTCAAATGCATATGTGCCAGGACTAGGAGCTACATGAGCCTCGGGTGGCTCTGATGAAGAGGACGAAGAAGCTACCGCCATCACGGCATGTCTGGGCAAATGTTGTGTGACGTCTAAAATGTCCGTGCCTGGTGAAGGGCTGTTGCTTACGGCCACACCACTCTGGTGCGCCTGAACCCGTCTGATCTCAGAAGCTAGGCAGAGTCGGGCTTGGTTAGTACTTGGATGGGAGACCTCCTGGGAATACTAGGTGCTGTAAGCTTTTGCTTTCTAGGACGGCACTTAGAACTCTCCTACTCTGCAGTTTTCCAAAATTTTGACAAAACAATGCTCTTGACTCTTCAGACACTCTGGCACTTGCTTTCTCTGGCTCTCTCTGCTGGACAAAAAGCTGTTGTACATCCAATTGGGTTCAAGCAACACCAACACCACGCAGCGGGGTAGGAATGGTTTTACACGGGCACTTCAATGATAAGAGATACGTGAGTCTTTTTTAAATTATGCTACTCTTTCATAGTTTTGTGAATGTCAGACAGATACCTGTCCCATGAGGAACAAACTTGTTTATTTAATCAAAAGAATGTCAAATGCATATGTCCCAGGACTAGGAGCTACATGAGCCTCGGGTGGCTTTGATGAAGAGGACGAAGAAGCAACCACCATCACGGCATGTCTGGGGAAATGTTGTGTGACGTCTAAAATGTCCGTGCCTGGTGAGGGCTGTTGCTTACGGCCACACCACTCTGGTGCGCCTGAACCCGTCTGATCTCAGAAGCTAAGCAGAGTCGGGCTTGGTTAGTACTTGGATGGGAGACCTCCTGGGAATACTAGGTGCTGTAAGTTTTTTGCTTTCTAGGACGGCACTTAGAACTCTCCTACTCTGCAGTTTTCCAAAATTTTGACAAAACAATGCTCTTGACTCTTCAGACACTCTGGCACTTGCTTTCTCTGGCTCTCTCTGCTGGACAAAAAGCTGTTGTACATCCAATTGGGTTCAAGCAACACCAACACCACGAAGCGGGGTAGGAATGTTTTTACAGGGCACTTCAATGATAAGAGATACGTGAGTCTTTTTTTCAAAATTATGCTACTCTTTCATAGTTTTGTGAATGTCAGACAGATACCTGTCCCATTTACTATGAGAAACAAACTTGTTTATTTAATTAAAAGAATGTCAAATGCATAAATGCCAGGATTAGGAGCTACATGAGCCTCGGGTGGCTTTGATGAAGAGGACGAAGAAGCAACCACCATCACGGCATGTCTGGGGAAATGTTGTGTGACGTCTAAAATGTCCGTGCCTGGTGAAGGCTGTTGCTTAGGCCACACCACTCTGGTGCGCCTGAACCCGTCTGATCTCAGAAGCTAAGCAGAGTCGGGCTTGGTTAGTACTTGGATGGGAGACCTCCTGGGAATACTAGGTGCTGTAAGCTTTTGCTTTCTAGGACGGCACTTAGAACTCTCCTACTCTGCAGTTTTCCAAAATTTTGACAAAACAATGCTCTTGACTCTTCAGACACTCTGGCACTTGCTTTCTCTGGCTCTCTCTGCTGGACAAAAAGCTGTTGTACATCCAATTGGGTTCAAGCAACACCAACACCACGCAGCGGGGTAGGAATGGTTTTACAGGGCACTTCAATGATAAGAGATACGTGCGTCTTTTTTAAATTACGCTACTCTTTCATAGTTTTGTGAATGTCAGACAGATACCTGTCCCATTTACTATGAGAAACAAACTTGTTTATTTAATCAAAAGAATGTGAAATGCATAAATGCCAGGACTAGGAGCTACATGAGCCTCGGGTGGCTTTGATGAAGAGGACGAAGAAGCAACCACCATCACGGCATGTCTGGGGAAATGTTGTGTGACGTCTAAAATGTCCGTGCCTGGTCAGGGCTATTGCTTACGGCCACACCACTCTGGTGCGCCTGAACCCGTCTGATCTCAGAAGCTAGGCAGAGTCGGGCTTGGTTAGTACTTGGATGGGAGACCTCCTGGGAATACTAGGTGCTGTAAGCTTTTGCTTTCTAGGACGGCACTTAGAACTCTCCTACTCTGCAGTTTTCCAAAATTTTGACAAAACAATGCTCTTGACTCTTCAGACACTCTGGCACTTGCTTTCTCTGGCTCTCTCTGCTGGACAAAAAGCTGTTGTACATCCAATTGGGTTCAAGCAACACCAACACCACGCAGCGGGGTAGGAATGGTTTTACACGGCACTTCAATGATAAGAGATACGTGAGTCTTTTTTAAATTATGCTACTCTTTCATAGTTTTGTGAATGTCAGACAGATACCTGTCCCATTACTATGAGAACAAACTTGTTTATTTAATCAAAAGAATGTCAAATGCATATGTCCCAGGACTAGGAGCTACATGAGCCTCGGGTGGCTTTGATGAAGAGGACGAAGAAGCAACCACCATCACGGCATGTCTGGGGAAATGTTGTGTGACGTCTAAAATGTCCGTGCCTGGTGAGGGCTGTTGCTTACGGCCACACCACTCTGGTGCGCCTGAACCCGTCTGATCTCAGAAGCTAAGCAGAGTCGGGCTTGGTTAGTACTTGGATGGGACACCTCCTGGGAATACTAGGTGCTGTAAGTTTTTGCTTTCTAGGACGGCACTTAGAACTCTCCTACTCTGCAGTTTTCCAAAATTTTGACAAAACAATGCTCTTGACTCTTCAGACACTCTGGCACTTGCTTTCTCTGGCTCTCTCTGCTGGACAAAAAGCTGTTGTACATCCAATTGGGTTCAAGCAACACCAACACCACGAAGCGGGGGTAGGAATGTTTTTACAGGGCACTTCAATGATAAGAGATACGTGAGTCTTTTTTTCAAAATTATGCTACTCTTTCATAGTTTTGTGAATGTCAGACAGATGCCTGTCCCATTTACTATGAGAAACAAACTTGTTTATTTAATTAAAAGAATGTCAAATGCATAAATGCCAGGATTAGGAGCTACATGAGCCTCGGGTGGCTTTGATGAAGAGGACGAAGAAGCAACCACCATCACGGCATGTCTGGGGAAATGTTGTGTGACGTCTAAAATGTCCGTGCCTGGTGAAGGCTGTTGCTTACGGCCACACCACTCTGGTGCGCCTGAACCCGTCTGATCTCAGAAGCTAAGCAGAGTCGGGCTTGGTTAGTACTTGGATGGGAGACCTCCTGGGAATACTAGGTGCTGTAAGCTTTTGCTTTCTAGGACGGCACTTAGAACTCTCCTACTCTGCAGTTTTCCAAAATTTTGACAAAACAATGCTCTTGACTCTTCAGACACTCTGGCACTTGCTTTCTCTGGCTCTCTCTGCTGGACAAAAAGCTGTTGTACATCCAATTGGGTTCAAGCAACACCAACACCACGCAGCGGGGTAGGAATGGTTTTACAGGGCACTTCAATGATAAGAGATACGTGCGTCTTTTTTAAATTACGCTACTCTTTCATAGTTTTGTGAATGTCAGACAGATACCTGTCCCATTTACTATGAGAAACAAACTTGTTTATTTAATCAAAAGAATGTGAAATGCATAAATGCCAGGACTAGGAGCTACATGAGCCTCGGGTGGCTTTGATGAAGAGGACGAAGAAGCAACCACCATCACGGCATGTCTGGGGAAATGTTGTGTGACGTCTAAAATGTCCGTGCCTGGTGAGGGCTATTGCTTACGGCCACACCACTCTGGTGCGCCTGAACCCGTCTGATCTCAGAAGCTAGGCAGAGTCGGGCTTGGTTAGTACTTGGATGGGAGACCTCCTGGGAATACTAGGTGCTGTAAGCTTTTGCTTTCTAGGACGGCACTTAGAACTCTCCTACTCTGCAGTTTTCCAAAATTTTGACAAAACAATGCTCTTGACTCTTCAGACACTCTGGCACTTGCTTTCTCTGGCTCTCTCTGCTGGACAAAAAGCTGTTGTACATCCAATTGGGTTCAAGCAACACCAACACCACGAAGCGGGGGTAGGAATGTTTTTACAGGGCACTTCAATGATAAGAGATACGTGAGTCTTTTTTTCAAAATTATGCTACTCTTTCATAGTTTTGTGAATGTCAGACAGATGCCTGTCCCATTTACTATGAGAAACAAACTTGTTTATTTAATTAAAAGAATGTCAAATGCATAAATGCCAGGATTAGGAGCTACATGAGCCTCGGGTGGCTTTGATGAAGAGGACGAAGAAGCAACCACCATCACGGCATGTCTGGGGAAATGTTGTGTGACGTCTAAAATGTCCGTGCCTGGTGAAGGCTGTTGCTTACGGCCACACCACTCTGGTGCGCCTGAACCCGTCTGATCTCAGCTGCTAAGCAGAGTCGGGCTTGGTTAGTACTTGGATGGGAGACCTCCTGGGAATACTAGGTGCTGTAAGCTTTTGCTTTCTAGGACGGCACTTAGAACTCTCCTACTCTGCAGTTTTCCAAAATTTTGACAAAACAATGCTCTTGACTCTTCAGACACTCTGGCACTTGCTTTCTCTGGCTCTCTCTGCTGGACAAAAAGCTGTTGTACATCCAATTGGGTTCAAGCAACACCAACACCACGCAGCGGGGTAGGAATGGTTTTACACGGCACTTCAATGATAGGAGATACGTGAGTCTTTTTTAAATTATGCTACTCTTTCATAGTTTTGTGAATGTCAGACAGATACCTGTCCCATGAGGAACAAACTTGTTTATTTAATCAAAAGAATGTCAAATGCATATGTCCCAGGACTAGGAGCTACATGAGCCTCGGGTGGCTTTGATGAAGAGGAAGAAGAAGCAACCACCATCACGGCATGTCTGGGGAAATGTTGTGTGACGTCTAAAGTGTCCGTGCCTGGTGAGGGCTGTTGCTTACGGCCACACCACTCTGGTGCGCCTGAACCCGTCTGATCTCAGAAGCTAAGCAGAGTCGGGCTTGGTTAGTACTTGGATGGGAGACCTCCTGGGAATACTAGGTGCTGTAAGCTTTTGCTTTCTAGGACGGCACTTAGAACTCTCCTACTCTGCAGTTTTCCAAAATTTTGACAAAACAATGCTCTTGACTCTTCAGACACTCTGGCACTTGCTTTCTCTGGCTCTCTCTGCTGGACAAAAAGCTGTTGTACATCCAATTGGGTTCAAGCAACACCAACACCACGCAGCGGGGTAGGAATGGTTTTACAGGGCACTTCAATGATAAGAGATACGTGCGTCTTTTTTAAATTACGCTACTCTTTCATAGTTTTGTGAATGTCAGACAGATACCTGTCCCATTTACTATGAGAAACAAACTTGTTTATTTAATCAAAAGAATGTGAAATGCATAAATGCCAGGACTAGGAGCTACATGAGCCTCGGGTGGCTTTGATGAAGAGGACGAAGAAGCAACCACCATCACGGCATGTCTGGGGAAATGTTGTGTGACGTCTAAAATGTCCGTGCCTGGTGAAGGCTATTGCTTACGGCCACACCACTCTGGTGCGCCTGAACCCGTCTGATCTCAGAAGCTAGGCAGAGTCGGGCTTGGTTAGTACTTGGATGGGAGACCTCCTGGGAATACTAGGTGCTGTAAGCTTTTGCTTTCTAGGACGGCACTTAGAACTCTCCTACTCTGCAGTTTTCCAAAATTTTGACAAAACAATGCTCTTGACTCTTCAGACACTCTGGCACTTGCTTTCTCTGGCTCTCTCTGCTGGACAAAAAGCTGTTGTACATCCAATTGGGTTCAAGCAACACCAACACCACGAAGCGGGGTAGGAATGTTTTTACAGGGCACTTCAATGATAAGAGATACGTGAGTCTTTTTTTCAAAATTATGCTACTCTTTCATAGTTTTGTGAATGTCAGACAGATGCCTGTCCCATTTACTATGAGAAACAAACTTGTTTATTTAATTAAAAGAATGTCAAATGCATAAATGCCAGGATTAGGAGCTACATGAGCCTCGGGTGGCTTTGATGAAGAGGACGAAGAAGCAACCACCATCACGGCATGTCTGGGGAAATGTTGTGTGACGTCTAAAATGTCCGTGCCTGGTGAAGGCTGTTGCTTACGGCCACACCACTCTGGTGCGCCTGAACCCGTCTGATCTCAGAAGCTAGGCAGAGTCGGGCTTGGTTAGTACTTGGATGGGAGACCTCCTGGGAATACTAGGTGCTGTAAGCTTTTGCTTTCTAGGACGGCACTTAGAACTCTCCTACTCTGCAGTTTTCCAAAATTTTGACAAAACAATGCTCTTGACTCTTCAGACACTCTGGCACTTGCTTTCTCTGGCTCTCTCTGCTGGACAAAAAGCTGTTGTACATCCAATTGGGTTCAAGCAACACCAACACCACGCAGCGGGGTAGGAATGGTTTTACACGGCACTTCAATGATAAGAGATACGTGAGTCTTTTTTAAATTATGCTACTCTTTCATAGTTTTGTGAATGTCAGACAGATACCTGTCCCATGAGGAACAAACTTGTTTATTTAATCAAAAGAATGTCAAATGCATATGTCCCAGGACTAGGAGCTACATGAGCCTCGGGTGGCTTTGATGAAGAGGACGAAGAAGCAACCACCATCACGGCATGTCTGGGGAAATGTTGTGTGACGTCTAAAATGTCCGTGCCTGGTGAGGGCTGTTGCTTACGGCCACACCACTCTGGTGCGCCTGAACCCGTCTGATCTCAGAAGCTAAGCAGAGTCGGGCTTGGTTAGTACTTGGATGGGAGACCTCCTGGGAATACTAGGTGCTGTAAGTTTTTGCTTTCTAGGACGGCACTTAGAACTCTCCTACTCTGCAGTTTTCCAAAATTTTGACAAAACAATGCTCTTGACTCTTCAGACACTCTGGCACTTGCTTTCTCTGGCTCTCTCTGCTGGACAAAAAGCTGTTGTACATCCAATTGGGTTCAAGCAACACCAACACCACGCAGCGGGGTAGGAATGGTTTTACAGGGCACTTCAATGATAAGAGATACGTGCGTCTTTTTTAAATTACGCTACTCTTTCATAGTTTTGTGAATGTCAGACAGATACCTGTCCCATTTACTATGAGAAACAAACTTGTTTATTTAATCAAAAGAATGTGAAATGCATAAATGCCAGGACTAGGAGCTACATGAGCCTCGGGTGGCTTTGATGAAGAGGACGAAGAAGCAACCACCATCACGGCATGTCTGGGGAAATGTTGTGTGACGTCTAAAATGTCCGTGCCTGGTGAGGGCTATTGCTTATGGCCACACCACTCTGGTGCGCCTGAACCCGTCTGATCTCAGAAGCTAAGCAGAGTCAGGCTTGGTTAGTACTTGGATGGGAGACCTCCTGGGAATACTAGGTGCTGTAAGCTTTTGCTTTCTAGGACGGCACTTAGAACTCTCCTACTCTGCAGTTTTCCAAAATTTTGACAAAACAATGCTCTTGACTCTTCAGACACTCTGGCACTTGCTTTCTCTGGCTCTCTCTGCTGGACAAAAAGCTGTTGTACATCCAATTGGGTTCAAGCAACACCAACACCACGAAGCGGGGTAGGAATGTTTTTACAGGGCACTTCAATGATAAGAGATACGTGAGTCTTTTTTTCAAAATTATGCTACTCTTTCATAGTTTTTTGAATGTCAGACAGATACCTGTCCCATTTACTATGAGAAACAAACTTGTTTATTTAATCAAAAGAATGTCAAATGCATAAATGCCAGGATTAGGAGCTACATGAGCCTCGGGTGGCTTTGATGAAGAGGACGAAGAAGCAACCACCATCACGGCATGTCTGGGGAAATGTTGTGTGACGTCTAAAATGTCCGTGCCTGGTGAAGGCTGTTGCTTGCGGCCACACCACTCTGGTGCGCCTGAACCCGTCTGATCTCAGAAGCTAAGCAGAGTCGGGCTTGGTTAGTACTTGGATGGGAGACCTCCTGGGAATACTAGGTGCTGTAAGCTTTTGCTTTCTAGGACGGCACTTAGAACTCTCCTACTCTGCAGTTTTCCAAAATTTTGACAAAACAATGCTCTTGACTCTTCAGACACTCTGGCACTTGCTTTCTCTGGCTCTCTCTGCTGGACAAAAAGCTGTTGTACATCCAATTGGGTTCAAGCAACACCAACACCACGAAGCGGGGTAGGAATGGTTTTACAGGGCACTTCAATGATAAGAGATACGTGAGTCTTTTTTAAATTATGCTACTCTTTCATAGTTTTGTGAATGTCAGACAGATACCTGTCCCATGAGGAACAAACTTTTTTATTTAATCAAAAGAATGTGAAATGCATAAATGCCAGGACTAGGAGCTACATGAGCCTCGGGTGGCTTTGATGAAGAGGACGAAGAAGCAACCACCATCACGGCATGTCTGGGGAAATGTTGTGTGACGTCTAAAATGTCCGTGCCTGGTGAAGGCTGTTGCTTACGGCCACACCACTCTGGTGCGCCTGAACCCGTCTGATCTCAGAAGCTAAGCAGAGTCGGGCTTGGTTAGTACTTGGATGGGAGACCTCCTGGGAATACTAGGTGCTGTAAGCTTTTGCTTTCTAGGACGGCACTTAGAACTCTCCTACTCTGCAGTTTTCCAAAATTTTGACAAAACAATGCTCTTGACTCTTCAGACACTCTGGCACTTGCTTTCTCTGGCTCTCTCTGCTGGACAAAAAGCTGTTGTACATCCAATTGGGTTCAAGCAACACCAACACCACGAAGCGGGGTAGGAATGTTTTTACAGGGCACTTCAATGATAAGAGATACGTGAGTCTTTTTTTCAAAATTATGCTACTCTTTCATAGTTTTGTGAATGTCAGACAGATGCCTGTCCCATTTACTATGAGAAACAAACTTGTTTATTTAATTAAAAGAATGTCAAATGCATAAATGCCAGGATTAGGAGCTACATGAGCCTCGGGTGGCTTTGATGAAGAGGACGAAGAAGCAACCACCATCACGGCATGTCTGGGGAAATGTTGTGTGACGTCTAAAATGTCCGTGCCTGGTGAGGGCTATTGCTTACGACCACACCACTCTGGTGCGCCTGAACCCGTCTGATCTCAGAAGCTAGGCAGAGTCGGGCTTGGTTAGTACTTGGATGGGAGACCTCCTGGGAATACTAGGTGCTGTAAGCTTTTGCTTTCTAGGACGGCACTTAGAACTCTCCTACTCTGCAGTTTTCCAAAATTTTGACAAAATAATGCTCTTGACTCTTCAGAAACTCTGGCACCTTCTCTTCAAATACGTCTGTGAGAGTCTGTGGAAAAAGCGTGGAACTTTTGCTTTCTCTGGCTTGGCAAATTATTTCTCAAATCAGAATAAACAATCATTTCATTCAAATCCCACCATCAATATTAAGAATTGACTCTTTAATTAAACAAACAAACAAACATTTATTTGGACAAAAACAACATGCTGATCAATCTACTCAGTATTCTTTTAAATGTTTAACCATTGCAATGACAATTGGTTTTTTTCTCCGATGACAAAATGAACCACCCATTAATTAAACAAAAATAAAGCATAAATGACACTTTTTCTCACCTTTTCTTTAACATAAAACTGCCAATAATACAACTTTTCATTGATTAAACACACAAATACGACAATTATGTAAATTTACTACACCAAAAAATAGCACTTTCCCCCAACAATTAAATTAAGTGCCATGGGAGAAAAAAACATGTTTGAAACTATCATTTTACACTGACTAAAAGAGGTGGTTGCTGATTCAGAAATGAGTAGAAAGGCCAAAACACAATGGATGCATTCGGCTGTTCACGCTCCCATTCGATTTCTTTAAAACACACCCGCCCCGACTAGAAGTTCCCTTGACGGAGCACTGGATTCACAATATCAAAAATTCATGGACGATTTTATACCAGAAATTCCGATAACAGAAACAAGCCGTTATTGCAGTTGCTGCAGCTTTGTGATTGCTGCAACACTGCAGGATCAAAGAAGATTGCTGCTCCACTTTTTCTATAATGTTGTGCTCCTGTCATGGGTTAGCAGCACCCATGCCTCACTTCCTGCCTGAATAATGACTTTCCTCAACTTTTTATCCCCAGGGAACTAACCAGTAGGCCCCTAATAAGGCTGAGCTATGTGGTCACTAGTAAGTACAGGTTAACTAACCATTAGTACATGATTAGTTCCCAAGGTGTCCCCTAGTAGTTAATCAAATTTTGTGTACCCTATTGTGTTACCAAACACCTGCTTAATCGCTGTGGAGTTGTCACAAAGTAATTATTCAGATTTCTAAATCTAAACCCAATCTGAGTTCTTCTTTCTTTTCTTTTAGGAAGTGGTAAGTAAAGATAAAGTAAAGGTTTTACCACACATCAGCTGATGGGTCAAATTATTACACCTTTCAAAACTATATGGTCTCTTGCAGTGGCGGCTGGTGAAAAAAAATCTTGGTGGGGCTGGCCAATAGATTTCCCTGCCTAACCCAGTACACGCATTTAAATTAAAAGTCGGAAAATTACTACGATTCCACAATAAGCATTTAATTAATAAAAAAAACATTGTTCACAAAGGATTATTTTGGTGGTTTTGTCTTAAGCCTTTTCACAGACTCATGCCAGAGGGTTTGCATACATTGTACATGTACGTATATTATTACGAAACAAACGTTTACGTCTTGACTTAAATATGTATCCTAATTTTTTATTTATATAATGATTTAAGTAGAACAATGACCAGTGCAAAATTAAGTTTTATTTACCGGAGATGAAGTGTAGACTGTCAATTCTGTCATTGTATGATGGCTGCCACAGTCCATTGGCATCCTGCATCCTTTTCATTGAAATTATCCATTTCTTTCTTCTTTCTTCGGTAAATGAAATGTACATCCGACTATTTGGAATGCCTCTGTGTGCAACCGGGAGCACAACAAGTCGTAGGCATTGTTTAGATTCCAAAAATAAACTAAACGTTTGCTCTAATTCACCCGTTTTGTCACGCTGGTAAGCGAAAACAGTACTGTGTTTTGCCGACCACCGTTACCCGGATGTAGCGCGGATGTAGCTCGTGACGTCTCGCGTGAAGTGCACCTATCACTGTGCAGCTAGGGCTACTACTCCAGGAGCCCCAAAGCCATTCATTTTGGCGATGCTGATTGGCCAAATATTTATAAATCTTCCCTAGCAACAGTATACGATTGGTTATTTCGCTACACTTGTAGGGCTCCTTGAGTCACAGCCCCAAAAGTGTAGAAGAGAAATGATACGTCTGTTGGTGGAAATGCACTGTTAAATGATAGAGTCAATCAGTAGAAGTGTTTTAATAATTCTTATTACATGTAGCCACGTACTATTAAGTAAAAACTGACATTAATAATACTTTTAAAATCTATATATATTTTGACTTTTCCCCTCCACATCTAGGGAGGGCAGCGCCCGAGCGCCCCCTATGGGCCAGCCGCCACTGGTCTCTTCATCTTATAAATTATATCATTACTTCATCTGAAAGATTCATCACACAAGTGCCTAGTGTACTACTCATCACCTCTGTGCATTCTCAGGTGACGAGTCAATCTATATTGTTTGTTAAAACCTTTTCCACAAGTCAGGCAGAAGAAAAGTTTTTCACGTGTGTGAGTTCTCATGTGACGAGCAAAATCGCTGCTCTGTCTGAAATATTTCTCACACATGTCACAATGGTACGGTTTCTCCCCTGTGTGCGTTCTAAGGTGACATGCCAAATCACTTCTCTGTCTGAAAGACTTATCACACATTTCACATGAATAAGGTTTTTCCCCTGAGTGAGTTCTCATGTGGTAGGTCAAAGTGGTTTTCTGGATGAAACCTTTACCACACGCCAGACATCGGAAAGGCTTCTCGCCTGTATGAGTTCGCATGTGCACAGTCAACGTAGACTGGCTGGTAAAATCTTTTCCACAAGTCAGACATGAAAATGGCTTCTCGCCTGTGTGAGTTCTCGTGTGCATAGTCAAGACATACTGGCTGATAAAATCCTTTCCACAGGTCTGACATGAAAAAGGCCTCTCGCCCGTGTGCGCTCTTGTGTGAACAGTCAAGGCATATTGGCTGGTGAAATCTTTTCCACAAGTCAGGCATGAAAATAGGTTTTCACATGTGTGGATTCTCATGTGAGCAGTTAAAGAACTGTGATGACGAAAGGATTTACCACAAACCTCACAACAGGTCAAATCAGTTTTATGTCTTTTTGCTGAGAAGAGTTGGTTCTTGTCTGGTTCTGCTTCACTATTGTTGTTTTGCTCACAAGTACGACTGACTAAAAAGGTTTCAGTCTCCTGCTTCATTACAACCTTATCTTGACTACTGCAAAGATCCTCTTGTTCCTTTTTAATCTGTACAGGCTCTTGTTCCTCCTTTGCCTCCATCATCTGCTGCAGTTCTGGTTCATTGTGGAATATTCGCTCATAGGTAGGAGTCACGACACAGGTGTTGTTCTCCTGCTGTACCAAAACCTGCCCTTCATCCTGATTATAGCTGAGGCGGTCATTTTCTTCTTTAATCTGTACCGGTTGTAGCTCCTCTTTTGTCTCCATCTTCAGCTGTTGTTCTGGTTCCTTTTGTTTTTCCTTTATTCCTATAATGTCTGATATATTTTGACCCACAATGGAAGTCTTGTCTGCATGTATGAGAAGGTGACCATCAAGAACCTTCCAAGTAGTGACAGACATGATGTTTAGGAAGACCTGAGGGAAAGAAAAACAGCAGAAGAACATCAATGATCTGTGAAATGTATTTGTGAAGATCTGGAAAGTTTACGATAAACATCGTTTTATTTTCATTAAATCTTCCCATATTGTACACCAACTGCATTCACAAGCAGTCAAGAATTTCATTGTCTTTATTATTTTAGGTATTAACAGCAATGGCTGCTGCTACCGGCCACCTACCTATGATGAGGTTATCAGTGAACTAATTTGGCTTTTAATTAGCAAAGAAATCAAGTATTCCTATACTTGAAACCCATACCTGCTGGTGTGACATCTTTTCTGTAAACATCCGAAAGACAAATCCTAATGAGATTAGGCGATAACATGATCTTTAGGTTAGCAGCCACAGTGAACTCACGCCATGATTTCTGATATACCTAAAAACAAAGGCAAACTTTCTTAACCTTACAGTTAAATAACATTATAAAGTTTATTAGTTATATCTTCAGTATTTGTGTGTTCTCTACTGGGGAACCCACAGTTTAGGCAGCCATTTCACAAGAGTAAACTCGGAAATACATGCATTAGTGACCATATTTTCAAAAAATGTCGCATTAAGATCGTGATTGGGTGTTAAAGATTTTTTTAAGGACTAAAAATTGTCCATCGGCGACCGCTAGGCTAAAATCCACAATTTGGGTCACGTGGTACGATGACGCAGTTCGTAGATGTAGCTCAGGCTACGCTACAGAGAGTACAATGGAGTACACAACGACTGTGTATGACTTTTCCAAGTCATACACAGTTTACATGGTCAAACTGTATTGCTCCGTGTCTAGATAATCCATTCATTGTTTTTTTCTAATACAATATACGGCTCGACAGGAAGCAAGCCTTTCAAAGTAAAACTAAACTTCACAATAAAATAGCCTGAACAAATCTTCTTACTGAATATGATAAAAATAAAAAGCAAACCATGATACAAATAACTTAAATATTTTCTATTTATGGCTCTAACATCACTTTTTCATCTTTAAAAGCCGCACATGTTGCTATGACAACAAGTCCAAGATGAGTTTCGAAGAACCAAACAATCCAAGATCATGCCAAATCGTCAACAATCAAATCCAGCTAACTGACGTACGAAGAACGGACCCCAGGAAGTAACTTGTTGCCATGTCAACAGATCAACGCTTGTCAACGAATGACGTCACTGGTCACGTGACACCCGGCGCAACATTTTATATGAGCTTTTCGCTAAAAAGCCTTAGAAATCCACTTTCTCATCGAATTTTTAAAAAACTTTTACTCGGGTCATAATAATATATGAACTTTCTAATATATAGCAACTTGTATGATCTCAAAATCTATAAGTACTTTAAAACAGGCAACATTACAACAATTAAATACTTTTCTAAGGAAAATGTCGTCAGATCTTACGGATCAGATTATATGTTGCAATTATTTGTAGTTTGTAAATTGAACACGTATTGTTTATTTCCTGGTTCGGCAAAGGGGGCCGTGGAAAGCCACGCCCACAGAAACATCTGTCTGTGTTTATCAGCTGCCAACAGTCAACCTGTCACACTCCAGTCGAACAAAACTCGGACACGTCCGCGGCATCAACTAGTTCCTGATCATATTCTCTGTTTTGCAGCATTAGTTCATCCAGACCAGCGTCCAGTTAACATACCTGGAGGTTCTGACCCGGTTCGGGTTCTCCAGCTGCTATCCAGCAGTCTGAGCTGATGCTCGGTCTCTTCCTCCTCCTGGACGATGGTTCTGAATATTTATTCAGCAGTTAGTCGCTCTCTGGTGATGAAGCGAAGATATTGTTGCTGCAGACGCTGAAATATTCAGTTTACAGCAAACAGCTCACAGTCCCAGGACGCTAAAAGCTGCTAGCGCTTTTTTTGTTTACTTCCGCCGGAAGTCTCACAGGACAATTTACCTCAGAAACCGTGACCGTAGTTTGAATTTCCGCCTCCACAAACATTTGTTTTTCCCAGACTATTTCTATTTATTTCGGCTCCGTTTCTACACATATGGCTTGTTTTATTGTGGTTGAGAAAGTAATTATAACAAAAAATGCTTTGTTAATGTGGAGGGATCAGTGTTAATTTTTTTGATAGTATTTTTTTCTTTATGTACTCTGTTGTGTAATGCTGTTTTAAAGATGACTTGAATAAACATTTAGAATTAAACAGTTTATTAACGAACTCTTCCACTTTGGATTACTGAAAGATTGAGAAATTGTACACTGACTAAAAGCCAATTGTTATTGTTGTAGATTTTTTTTAAAAACTGCTTGGAGTATCAAGGTGTGATGAGCTCTGATAATTCTTATATGCAAATGTCTTTCAGGACAAGTGTATGGTAGGATCATACTTCATATACTTTGTTCTTTATCTTTTTAAGACTGACTGTTAATGTTATTTCGATTTTTGTTTTGGTTACATTAAAGTTCCCTGCTGTCTATGTTTATTGCATACATCCAGCATATTGCAGCGATTATATTATTTATGAAAATCCATTTGTAGTATATATCTGTGGATGGAATTCTAAACAATAATAACTTACTTCCCAGAGTTACTGAATAAGGAAACAACAATATCAGATAATGATATTCATTTTATAATTGTGATAAGGTAATCCGTAGAAGTTCCACATAATTATCTGTTTCTAACCTCGATTATTTCTTAGACCCTATATAGTTCATTCAGACATTAAATCGGGTGTGAAACAGCAGCTAAATTAACTGCAGAAAAACAAACGTTTGTCGCTGGAGGCGGAACCTAAATGGCCTCAACTATTCATGAGGGATGTAAATCTCCGTGTGACACTTCCGGTGGAAGTAAACAACGAGGTGCTAGCAGCGTTAGCTTCCAGGTTTGCTTGTTCATCGTCGGTCAGAAGTCTGTTTTTGCTGTAAACTGAATATTTCAGCGTCTGCAGCAACAATATCTTCGCTTCATCACCAGAGAGCGATTAACTGCTGAATAAATATTCAGAACCATCGTCCAGGAGGAGGAAGAGACCGAGCATCAGCTCAGACTGCTGGATAGCAGCTGGAGAACCCGAACCGGGTCAGAACCTCCAGGTATGTTAACTGGACGCTGGTCTGGATGAACTAATGCTGCAAAACAGAGAATATGATCAGGAACTAGTTGATGCCGCGGAGGAAGCAGGACGTGTTTGTTCACAGCTCGGTTACTTATGTTGTTTTTGCAGTTTGTGTGTTTTGCTTCTATTGAAGCCATTTTAACACAGAGGAAACGGAAATATTATATAAATAACGGAAACAAAGGCTAGATAAGTGGCCTTGCAGGAAGAAATGGTCGCGCTTCCCCAGAGTATTTTAGCTTCTGATGAGCAGCTCCGAGTGTTTGTTTCTTTATTTGTTTCAGTAACAAGACAAATCAAAGTGTTGAACTTGAACAGAACATAAGAAAACTTAAAAAGGAAAGTAGAATCAATAGAAGATCGACTACAAACTTAATCTATGAATGAATTCTTAGATTATCTAATAAACATTTAAGAGCAAATCTACATAAACTGCTTCTCAATAAGTTTTGTCCCGCCCCCCCCCCCCCCACACACACACACACACACAAAAACAACCCCTCTGTTCACTGTGACTGTAAATAGTATGATTTGTCCACACAATTCTTTCAAGACTTATAAAAAATGTGTTAGGTGTGCTTATAATGCAAGTAGGCTACACCTCAGCATAACACTGTATCCTTATTACTATTATATAAAACAGAAATATAGACATTCTTACAACAAAGAATAACCTTATTAACATTGTTTCTTTGTATCTAATAGAAAAAATCTAAAGAGTATGAAAGTGCAATTTGCAAACTTAAAAAAATAAACTAAAGTTTTCTCTGACTTCATAGTTCCATTTGGTCGTAATGACGGGTCCGGAGAACACAAACATTAATATCCCATTGATGTCTAAAACCCTTGTAGAGTTAATATTTGTTGTAACCCTGAAAACACACTCGAATTACATCAGCATGGCGAGGTTTAGAAGAAGATAGTGGGAGCTATGTCTCTTAGCTTCACGTGTTTTAAACACTGTGAAAACGCATTAAGTAAACTTCTAAATAAACCATTTAACTTTCCCTGTTTATTTCTCTGCCAATCGGTGCCTCTGTGTGAGCTCGGTTCACTTTGGGCATCCAGTTGGCAGTTGATAGAGTTAAGTTTAATAACCTCTTTATCCTGGAAAGAAAACCAAACACAAACGCAAGTTTTTTACTCTTCACAAGGAAGAGGGCAGACGAACTCACAAGCTTGAGTTCGACTGCCCCGGACTGCCTCTGTCCACTTGTCTTTATTGTCACACATCACATGGGGTCAGGAGGATTTAATCACAGTCTTGAGTTTACAACATGGGGGTTGGAAAACAAAGAAGGGAGCAAGTTTCATTGTGGGTGATAATTAAATCACCAGCTTCATGCAAAGTTGGATAAAGGAGACATTCCTTATCTGGGAAAACCTTTTGCTCTCCCTTATGTAAGGTTAAAAACAACAGAACCTTCCTGAAAGCAAACTCTTAAAACAAACCAAATGCCTGTAGCTTGATAAAAATAAAATGATTACATTTACATTTTTCTAACAGCAGTTGAATTAGGGAGAGTGAAGGCTGGTTGGGTGATGGTTAGCATGCGGCTCTGCGCCTAACTGCGGCTGTTAGAAAGCTCCGGGGCCTCTACCCAGCTTCCCTGGCGTAGCTGCTCTCGTGAACCGGTTGCAGTGGGTAATTTCAGATCAGCTTTTCCTCTCAGCATGGCCTAGCCGCAGTCACAAGGCTGGTTTCGGCATAGATAGATTCTTTACTCCGGCGTCTGGTTACGCAGGAGATAGACTGCAGACTTAGCTTTGATCCAGGCGGCAGTTCTCCAAACCCAGTCGGGTCCTCTGCTCTGCAGAGGATGATGAGCGTTTGCTCCCCAATAACGCTCCAACAAACAACGCAAGATGAGGGTGATTGCCTGTGGGAAGCAGTGTTCCCTTGCTGTGGGAGGCGTGCCTGCAACAGTGTCATGTTTCATGTTGTTTCCTCATGGCTCGATTGCACAGAAAAGAAATTAACGTTAATAAAGGCAGGAGTCTGAAAAGGTGGAGATAAGGCGTCCCTTGACTCACTGCCAGGATGGTAAAGAAAAATGATAGAAGCTGTGCACTTCTCTTTGCAGAACGTTGTTTTCCATCATGTCTTCTGATAAACTCTGATGCCTCCTGCCTTTAACAGTTGTTTATCTCTGTTTGTGTCGCAACAACAGCCTGAGGGAGATGAGATGCTACCTGAAAAGCTAACTCTCCGAGCATGAGAAGCAACCAGTTTCCTTCTTAGGGAAGGACAGGAATACTTCATACAGAGAGTACTGGACATTTATTGGAGACTTGGCTGCTGCCAGCTCTTCCTCCCAGGAAAACAAGTTTGGAGGTGAGAAAACCGTCTTTAGTGAACAGTGACAGTAAAGACTTGTTAGCTTCTGCATTGACCGTCTCAGTGCCTCAGTCTACTCTCCCAACAGGAAAACATTGTTAACAAGAAGCTGACGGTCATTTGTATTTCCACAAAATATACAGACCATTAGATCCAAAGCTAATTTCATCCCAATTTGATCCTAGTTAGTAAAACCAGCGATAAGTTGAGTTTATCTGGAAAACCGTCTGACTGGAAGTTAAGATTTAGGCTACATGTGGTACAAATGATACCAACAAAAACCTACCAAGGTTTTTCTGCTTTCAAGAACAATGGAAACATCAATAATAATTTATTGATGTTTTCATAGTTTGAATATCTGTAGGTTTTATTGCTCTAGAACCCGACATTATAACAAATGGTGTGAATATAAAATGCAGATCCACATAAATCAGTCTGCAGCATATGCGCATCACCCAAAAGCCCCTTATACCTGAAATAAATATTAAAGTATGCTCAATTTTCAGGTAAATTGGAGTTGAAATCATTTCCATGTCACCTTTTTTATAAAGATCTCTGTAGGGATTTAAAAGTTTTTAAATTGTCTTATTTGTCCAGTAGTTCCTGCAGTTAAAAGCCGATTTATTCCCACCTTTGCTTGCTTATAAAACGAAAGATATTAAAACGCCCAGCTGTGTGGTGACAGCGTTTCCCGGCCAAGCAGTGAAAGCCGATTTGCCTTTTTCGGTGAAACACACACCCATATACACATAATTTCCTGTCTTATATAGACTTTACACATATTGGCTTCTACAATCTCCTTAAATACATTTGAACACAAAATGTGATCCTTAATGTTCTCCCTGTCTTGAATCCCTCAGGCCTTCACAGCATCATGTCGGTTACTACTTGGAAGGTTCTTGATGATCGTTTTCTCATAACTGAAGACAAGAACTCGGCTGTTAACCACAAGATACCCGGTCCAGTTATAATAAAACAGGAACCAGAACCACAGCAGAGGGCTGACACGACAGAGGATCCAGAATCTCAACCCATCAAAGAAGAACACGTGGAACAGTTAATTGTTCAGGATGAAGGGCGGCTTTTAGTGAAGCAGGAGACCAACAGCTTTATGGTGAGTCCTGCTTATCAGGAAGTATTCCACAATGGGCCAGAACTGCAGCAGATGATGGAAACAAAGGAGGAACCTGAGTCTGTACGTATTAAAGAGGAACATGAGGATCTCTGCAGTAATCAGGATGCAGAGCAGCTTGTCATTAACCAGGACACTGACATCTTTATAAGGGCTCCTGTTTGTGAACAACAAGACAGCCATGATCTGGACCCAAACGTGGACCAGCTCCTCTCTTCACACTGCCCTGACGCTGAGAACCAACATCAGCAAGGACGCCGTCAGAAAGACTTGGGATCCAGTGGAGATGAAGGTCTGGAGCCCGAGAGGAGACATCAGGACTGCATAAACCACAGAGACAATGTGGAAAACTCAAAAGTAAAAAAGAGTAAAGCAAATTTACCCTGCTGTGAAGTATGTGGCAAATGTTTTGCTAAGCGTAAGTACGTTACTGTCCACATGAGAACACACACAGGGGAGAAGCCGTATTCTTGTACATTTTGTGGTAAAGCTTTTATTGACCATAGTACTAGAGCTAGACACACCAGAACTCACACGGGTGTAAAGCCTTATCCTTGTGAACTGTGTGATAAGTCCTTCACTCAACCCAATCACTTGGCTCATCACTTAAGAACGCACACAGGTGAGAAACCTTTCTCATGTCTGACTTGTGGAAAAGATTTCACCCAGCAGTCTAACTTGACCGTTCACATGAGAACTCATACAGGTGAGAAGCCCTATTATTGTGAGCTGTGTGATAAATCATTCATCCAGCCCAGTGGTTTGACTCGCCATCTTAGAACGCATACAGGCGAGAAACCTTTCTCATGTCTAACCTGTGGGAAAGGTTTCATCCAGCAGTCTAACTTGACGGTGCACATGAGAACCCATACGGGGAAGAAGCCACGATTCACTGACTGATTTAAATCAACTAAAAAAGGCTATTTCTCTTTTGCAAAGCAAAGCATGGAGATCAGATTAGTGTCTATAGTTGTACGTTTTGTTGTGTACTTGGAGTCTCTCGGAATGCAGAAAAATGTAATGTAGTCTGTCCAGGAGCTATGTATGTATCTTTATATTCAATTTTTTAAAATCTGTTCTGGTTTCTGTTCTCTGTTCTGCTTTTTGAACACTTGCGACACAGGTTCTGGACCTCAAACTAAACGATTTTGCAAATCCACTAACTTTATTTTTAGCTGTGATTCTGTAGCCCAAGTTCAAGGATAGCAAAGCTACAAGTGGGTAAGTCAAAATGTTTGTCGTTGGGTGTATTAACCTACACAATTTATCACACCATCCCCCAACAGACTGCAAAAATGGCCGAACGGGGTGAAGTGGAACACTCTGCGACCTGGAGGGGGGCGGCGTATGAAGTGCCTCCTTTAGATTTAAAGAGACGGCACCAAAACAAGTTTTTCAGACGCACTTCAGAAGAGGGGCTCTGGGGGGACAATAACCAAGAATTCAGACTAAAGCGTTGCACTTCCACTTTATATAGACCACAACTAGATGATTTCAATGTGAAAAGGAAGAACAGAAAGGAAAATTCCAACTTCTCTGTTGTTGAAGTCACAGTGACAGCTACTGGACAAATAACACAATTTGCTCTTTGTAGATGTTGAACTCCTTTTTTTTTTTCTTTTTTTTTTTACCTTATCAGACCTGGGATCCAATCCTTGTCAGTCCATTCCTATTAGAATTAAATGCATGAATGTTATGTATGTATGTATGTATGTATGTATGTATGTATGTATGTATGTATGTATGTATGTATGTATGTATGTATGTATGTATGTATGTATGGTATATCTCAAAAACGTATTATATCCCCTTAATTGTTACACAAAATCATAGGGAAGAGCTGGATAGTAGTGAGATCAGTGCTGACTTTGATGTTCTTATCAAAAATTTAGCTAAATTTAACACAGGAAATAAGTCGTCTTGTTGATCAGTGGGATTCCAAAAGTTGTGGGTTTGATTCCAGCTACCTCCTGCCACATGTCAATTTGCCTGTTGACAAGGCACAGCGTCTGTTGCCAGGCTTGACAGAATCCCCCGTTTGATAAAAACTTTAATTGAGAATTATAATACAGTTGTTTGTAACTAAGAGTGCATGATATGTTTGTGTGGCACGTTTTAGAAAAGTATTGACTTTGCTGGCTAACACCCGAACCACCAAATGAAGGAAGGCCAGCCGTCTAATGGGAATCTTGGCTGTACTGTAAAGGGCTTTGATGGGTCAAAATGTCTAGAAAAGTGCAAAATAGATTCAGTCTATTAACCATTATTGGTGTTAAGATAAAAAAAAAACATCTTGAATGTTTTAAGTCATACTTGTTTGTATTTTTTTTTTTTTTTACACTGCTGATTTACTGTTTTGCAGGAAACCTCTGTTTTCATTTTTCATTTGGACGTAAAATTGAACAACCACAAAGTTTGCTTTAGAGCAGCTTATTGCCATCATAAAAACTTCACCATGGTTAATTTTTGTTCACAAAAAGACAACAACTGCTGATGCTTTTGTCCTAGTAGGTCAGCTCATTGTAGAGAAACTAAAACAAGTCAATCAGGCAGTTCCACTTCACACATAATGCTTCTGCCAGTGTCCCGAGCAGAACCAGGACGGTGGGTCGTATCAGAACCAGTTCTGAAATCACTGCTCTGGCTCCCCGTTTGATAAATAATATTTATATTTATAAATTCTGCTGCTGGTTTATAAATTGCTGTGTGGGTTTTGATCTTCATAGACCTGCTTACTCTGTGTTTCCTGGACCAGAACTAAACATTTAGTCTCATTGCTCCTCATCTTTTGATCCAAATCTTGCCTGAAAAATGATCCAAGCATTTTAACTTTTGTCTCTTTTTTATGTGATGCTTTCAAGTGTTTGACATGTTGAGCACTATTTTTAATCAAAGCTTAAAGGTTTTTGCTATTTTAATGTCTTTATTAAAGCACTTTAAATGTCCTTGTTTATGAATGGTGCAATAGAAATAAAATGCCTTGCATTACATGATCTTGTTCTTTGCTGGATTTATTCTTTGTTTTAGTTTTGTTATTTGGGATTTGTCTTCCAAACCTATATTTTATTAAATGTTTACCATAGTAAGTATTGAGGCAGAAACTGTAGACAAAACAGGATAATTTGTCGGAAACATTTTTTCACTTGTACAGTATGAGATAATTTGGTTAGACTAAAACCCCAATAATTAGGTGATCCCTGCAGGAGAAGAACCCATTTTAAATTGATCAGTAAGCGTCTTCATCATGGAGAATCCTGCTGGCTGTCAGTGTGTGGAACTGTTCTCATAAGATGTTTAATAAATATTAAAAAGTCCATTTCTTTCAGTAACTTCGTTCAGTAAGTGAAACAAATTGTGTCAATGACTAAGCACGGAAGGTCCTGAACCTTTATTTCCGTTGATTCAACGCTAACATGATATTTAAGATGATAAAATTACATCAGGAATAATAAGATAACAGCACTAAAGTATTGGATTAAATGCTTTTATTTTGGGGTCTTAATTTCTGTTCTGCCTCATTGGAACCTATTTTTTAAATTTATTGAATAAGAAGCTGAAAGAGATTATCCAGATTATCCAGACACCAGCAGTAACGCAACAAAGCTGCCGCAGAAGAAAGAGGAAATGACGTAAATGTTGGTGGGAGACTTCCGGCGGAAGTAAACAACGAGGTGCTAGCAGCGTTAGCTTCCAGGTTTGCTTGTTCATCGTCGGTCAGAAGTCTGTTTTTGCTGTAAACTGAATATTTCAGCGTCTGCAGCAACAATATCTTCGCTTCATCACCAGAGAGCGACTAACTGCTGAAGAAATATTCAGAACCATCGTCCAGGAGGAGGAAGAGACCGAGCATCAGCTCAGACTGCTGGATAGCAGCTGGAGAACCCGAACCGGGTCAGAACCTCCAGGTATGTTAACTGGACGCTGGTCTGAGCGACTCGTTAACTACCCGATGGTTTTATGAATTATCATGATCGCTGTCTGCTTCGCCGTTTAATGGAGAAAGATCGCACTGAGCTGTTTGTTTCAGCCAGAGACATTTTTCTTTAATGCAGCCTTTATTTAACCAGATTAAACTCAAACCTGGCCTAGATGACAGCACCATAGTTACATTATTAGTAAATACAAATTACCTTAAAACATAAAACTGCGTGTTTGTTTACTCTGGAAATTAAGGACACATATTGGCATTAATAAATCAGAGTCATACTCTGATGTATCATGTATTGATACAGGGATCTTCCTCACGTCCACCAACATGAACATGATTCAGACTGATCTCCCTCACAATGTTATATTTTATTTCAGAGGATTTATCTAAGCCCTGAAGGTGGAACATGGACGCCCCCATCCTCTGCTCTCCAGTCAGGGTCATCTCATCACGTCGCCTCTGCTTCTCTTCTTGATGTTTTAAGACTGAATTCTCTCCTTTTTTTTTGCTACATCTTATCTCAACCTTCATTAAAACAGCACGTCTCTAGTTAACAACATTATTAACAGTATTACTGCTCCAGGCCTACAGAACCAGTAGGGCCCAGCCCAAACTTTTTTCTTATTTTATAGGAGAAAAAAAATACATACAGGAAAATAAAAAGTTATTCTGAAAGTTTAATGGTTGATAGAGTGAATGAATCTATGTTCATATCAGTCAATAAAACCACAAATTTACAACTTTGGTTGCTAATTAGCTTTTACTAACAACTGACACTGAATTTTTTTTTAGTTTTGGGACAGTTTCAGTGAAAAAGTGGATTTTAATCCTCCAGCTGACCTTTAAATCTTTGTGTAGTCCTAAACACAAACCTCTACGGAGAGTCAGAATTCTGAGAATGCTACAAAGCTTCAGACACTCGCTAAAGGTCCTCCTCTTTACTTCTGACATGTTTCACTTAAGGGGCTCTCTGAAGACCTAGGGTGGTTTATTAGTAACTTTTATCTTACCGAGGTAAGATTTTATATCGGTAAGAAAA
This sequence comes from Fundulus heteroclitus, assembly GCF_011125445.2. NCBI lineage: Eukaryota > Metazoa > Chordata > Actinopteri > Cyprinodontiformes > Fundulidae > Fundulus > Fundulus heteroclitus. The sequence continues at coordinate 70,750 of NW_023396879.1, forward strand.
AAAGATGTGGTGAAAAATCTTAGAATTTGGGAAATTCTAATATTTTTCCTAAAATAACGTCACTAAGAGCTACTTTTAGTCTGAGGATTCTTTGTGAATACGGGTGCTGGAGTTTAGTTTGGTGTTTCATCTTGTCTTTTATAATAAAAAAAGGTTCAACATCAGGTAACTTTGTGGCTCTGATTTGGCCCAAAGTAAAGTGGTTGTCTTTAGAACCAATTAAGAGCTAACAGCAGCTCCAGTTAAGCTCTGAAACCCATGTGAATGAGTCCAGTGATGGTTCTCTGCTCCATATCTTTGCTAAGTTTCACAACCTCTAACCTTCTGCTGTCCTTCATTCCCCAGTTCTTCCACAGCATCATGTCCGTTACTACATGGGAGGTTGTGGCTGATCATGTTTTCATGACTGAAAAGAACGTCACCATTGAGACAGCAAAGGAAATCGAAGTGAAAGAGGAACAGGAGGAACTAGAACCCCAGCAGATGACTGAGACGTATGACGAACCAGAACCTCGAGCAGTTAAAGAAGAACGGGTTGAAGTGTTGGTCTTTCAGGAGGAAGGGCAGCTTTCAGTGAAGCAGGAGACCAGCACCTCTGTGGTGACTTCTGCTTCTGAGGAAATATTCCACAGTGGACCAGAACTGCTGCAGATGGTGGCGACAAAAGAGGAAGCAGAATCTGAGCCGATAAAAGAGGAGAAACCAGAATCTGTACAGATTAAACTGAAACAAGAAGATCTCTGCAGTGGTCAGGAGGAAGATCAGCCTACAGTGAAGCAGGAGACTCACATCTGTACTGTGATTCCTCCTTGTGAGGAAAACTACAACACTGAACCAGAACCAAACCAGAACCAACTTCTCTCTGCAAACTGCCCCGAGGCTGAGAGCGAACATCAGGAAGGACGCAACCAGAAAGACTTGGGATCAAGTGGAGATAACAATCTGGAGCCAGAGAAAAGACATCAGCACACCAAAGATCACCAGGACAATGTGAACAGTTCAAAAGTAAAGAGACATGAAGCAGAATTGTCGTCGTGTGAAGTATGTGGTAAATGTTTCACAAAGCGTAAGTACTTGACGGACCACATGAGAACGCACACAGGGGAGAAGCCGTATATTTGTACATTTTGTGGTAAATCTTTTACTAACCATAGTAATAGAGCTAAACATCTGAGAACTCACACTAATGAGAAACCACATCCCTGTGACCTGTGTGATAAATCTTTCAGACAGCCTAACGAGTTGGCTCGTCACTTTAGAACCCACACAGGTGAGAAGCCTTTCTCATGCCTGACCTGTGGAAAAGATTTCACTCAGCAGTCTAACCTAACAGTGCACATGAGATCTCACACTGGTGAGAAGCCATACTCATGTAACTTTTGTGGTAACACTTTCCGATATGGTGGGCAGTTGACTATTCATGTAAGAACTCACACAGGTGAGAAGCCTTTCTCTTGTCAGACTTGTGGAAGAGGTTTTGCCAAGCAAAGTGCCTTGGCTGAGCACATGAGAACCCATACAGGTGAGAAGCCGTATCCATGTAAGTTGTGTGAGAAATCTTTCAGAAAAAGTAGTGCTTTGGCTTATCACACGAGAACTCATATGAGTGAGGGGCCATGAATTGCATGATAAACTTTCTATAAGGCGTCGTGATTTAGTGAGTGTTTTCTTCTAAAATGTGTGGTAAACCCTTCTGTTTTAATAGTGCATTAAATTATCAGAGGAAAACTCCCCACAAGCTAAAAGCTGTATCCTTCTGAGGGCTTTAGTGCCATCTACTGGACTTATAAATATGGGCTCTTTTCAGATCAGGACATATGACATTTTGATAAGTTTGGATGAAGAAATGTATTATTATTATTATTAATGACACTATATATAATTACTCAAATCCATTGCCAGCTATCTGTCTGCGGTACATGAGACCGACGGATAGCTGAAGCGGCTGATATGACCAAATCCTACCAATGGCTAGAGAGGGCAGGACTGAAGGACAACACTGAAGCTCTGATCACAGGACCAGGCCTTGAGCACCAGAGCAATAGAGGCCCAGATGCACCAGGCCAGGCTATATATATATATATATATAAAGTCCCTAGAACATTTATCTGAAGTCGCACATCCGTCATGTGTCCTGACAACATTGTTAATGTTCTGTTTATTCCTTCCTGTCGTACCGCCTTGCTGCTGAAATGTGCTATACAAATACATTTGAAATCTCGTATCTAATTGTTATTGATTTTGGCATTGTGAATTACTGCTGCTGTTATCCTCCTAATCACTGTTTCAATCATAAGAAAACATCATGCCCCTCACTACCTTACCTTAGGTGCGTTTTCTGCTTTTTATTTATCTGTTACATATTTGTGTCATTTTGTTTTTGATTTAGTTCCTTTGTTAAAACCAGAGCACTAACTATTTAACAAATGTCAGCATCTTATTTAATGGCCAAAAACATTTAAAACAAGTGAACATTGGTTTAAAAAAAAGAAATATATGGTCTTTGTTTGGTCTGGAAATGTTCTGAGAAGAGCTGGTGAACACATTGGACAGAGAAGGAGTTTGAGATAGAGCTGCCAGGTAGGAGGAAAAGAGGAAGACCACAGAGAGGATTCATAGATGGCATGAAGGAGGACAGATGGTTAATGTAACAGTTAAGGAGGCAAAGGGTAGAATGAGATGGTAATCTGCTGTGGTGAGCAGCAGAAAGAAGATGGGGGGGGGGGTACAATGGCATAGAGGACCACTTCAGCAGCAGCAATCCACGTAATATGCAGAGAGGCATCAGAAACATCACAGACTACAAGCTCAGCGACCAGCAGCTGAGCAATGACCGGCTCTAAAAATCTTAAATCGTGTGCTGACCAGCTAGCAGGGGTCTTTCTGGACATCTTCATTCTCTACCTGCAGCTCCCCTGGACTGTGAACACCTCTGATTGGACTTTCCACTAAGCTGCTAAAGACCTTCTACAGAGCTACCATAGACAGAGTTTTATGTCTTAGCATAACTGTGGTATGGGAGCTGCACAGTTCAGGAGAGGCAGGACCTAGCACGTGTGGTGAGGACAGCGCAGGGGATTGTGGGATGCCGTTTGCAGGATCTAGACTCAATTTATGCAGAACGAGTCCAAAGAAGGACCAGACGCGTCTCTGCTGATTCACTGTACAAAAAGCACCTTATTACCTCATTATCTGTGACTCTCCTGAACGCTAAAAACAAACAAAACACTGTAACCTTTGTTCATTGCCTGTTTGTTTTCGTCTTCATTATGTGTGATGTGAACAGAAGTGGCCAAAGAGAAATTTCACCGCAGTGACAATAAAATACTATTGACTCTTGCAGACTTTGTAATCAGCAACAAATGTTCACTTTTAGCTACGATTTCCTGCTTTTTTTTATTCTCAATGTTCGCTGTTTTTTATATTCTACTTCTGCTGCTTATATTTTGTGTCATTTAAATTATGATTTAGACATTCTCTTCACACAAAGGTTAACTTTTATTTATTTACGTTATCTGAAGGTTTAATCTTTTGAATTAAACTCATGGGATTACCATTAATTTCCTATTCTTCCACCTGATTTGTTCACATTCTGACAATCAAACTCTTATTTATTCATTAGTTTGACTGATTATTGTGTTATTTCAATTTTGGAAAAAAAAATCATGTGCCTTTGAATGTTAATTCATGATTGTTTTCTTCACGATGCACCTTATTGACGGTTGGTTTTGATCAATACAAAATCTTAATTATTCAGAAGAATTTGTCAGTCTTTGGTGAAAGTTCTGCACAGTGTGAATGCTCAAACACCACAAGAATTCAGCTTGTAGGCAAAGTTACAAAGCTCATGATGAGCTTTGATACATTTCTATACGCAAATCTGTTTCTGGATGACTGAAGGATATGATCACGGTCATTAGGAAGGTCCCTGTATGAAGTCTGTGCCCTTGGATAAAAGAAACTCCCACTGGTCCTCGTTTTAATTCAGTTAGGTTAAACAGCTCAAAATCACAATCCTTTTAGGAAGACAAATCAAATTAGTTTACAGAAATATGTAATGAATTCCATCCATCCATTATCTTACTTGCTTTATCCCTCATGGGGTCCCGGGGGTGCTGGTGCCTATCTCCAGCATTTCAATGGGTGAGAGGCGGGGTTCACCTGGACAGGTAACCCGTCTGTCACAAGGCAACACAGAGACAAACAGGACAAACAACCATTCACTCACACACTCACACCTAAGGACAATTTAGAGAGACCAATAGGGGGTTTTCAGCTGACGTCACGCTCACGTGACTACTCAGCGCGTCCGCCATATTGGGTGGCAGTCGTGTCGCACCGTTGACCTGCATTGTATGACGCCTTAGGCAGTATTGGAAGTGAACAATGGGGAAAACGTGTTTAATGGTTGGTTGCACGGCCCGTGGAGGTGGAGATCAACGCTCTTTCTATCGCCTACCAGCCGTAATAGTGAATCAGTGTGAAAAAACAAAACAGCTGTCTGAACAACGCCGTCACCTATGGCTGACACGGATATCCAGGTCCGATTTAGACGGTGTTAAGCTGGAATACGCCAGAGTCTGCGGTGCTCACTTTGTCACAGGTAATTAACTGTTAAGTATTTAAAACATGTAAGAAGAATATATTAATAATAGGGCTTGGGCGTTATGACTTATTACTTTCCGCGGCTGTCATGTTGACTGCCTCCGCCGCCTCTACTGCCTATTACTACCGCGTACTGTACTCCCTCTCTCAGCCGTGTTTTAATTTTATTAATTTCACCTTAACTTGATTTCAACCATGGTAAACCGTTGCTGTATTGTGGGCTGTAACAGCGCAACACATGATCGCCATGGGAAAAACATAGAAACAGATTAATTTTCCACCGCTTTCCTGCCTGGAGGCGCAACCACGGAGAACAACTGTTAGCGATAACAAAGAGTCGTCGGCTCGCTTGGATCGCGGCTGTAAGTCGACCGAACATAACTTTCCACAGTATCCCGATGTCAATGAGAGTGTGTTCCAAACGTTTGAAACACATAGCAGCAAATTAAAAGTACATTACATGCGCGAGTGGTTGTTAGCGCTAACGGTTAGCATGAGCTAACCCGTCTGAGCACAGCTTACCTTTGAACGAGTTACAGAGATAACAAAGAGATCGTCGGCTCGCTTGGATCGCGGCTGCAAGTCGACCGAACATAACTTTCCACAGTATCCCGATGTCAATGAGAGTGTGTTCTAAACGTTTGAAACACATAGCAGCAAGTTAAAAGTACATTACATGCGCGAGTGGTTGTTAGCACTGACGGTTAGCAGCTACTAAACTAGCATGGGCCAGAGCCCGTCTGAGCGCAGCTTACCTTTGAACGAGTTACTGTGTTCCCACTGTTTGCTGGCTTTATGATCTGCAGCTCCTACCGGCGCCAATACGGTAAATACAACTTAATTTTGCACTGGTCATTGTTCTGCTTAAATAATTAAAGCCGCGAGCGGCGTCGATCGGCCCAGAGCCCGTCCGCCGGCCGCCAGCCACCGCAGAAGCATGCGACACATTTGCGTCGGATTGTTTACATTTTTACCATCTTATTAAAACTCACCCGTCCACGTATGATGGCGATTTCCTTGATGTACATAACCAGATGTGAACTGGTTGTGAGCCTCTAGACCCTTGTAAGCTCTCATTTCCTCAAGAGTGTGCAGAGGGTTTTCACCGAACACCAGGTAATGCATCTGGATTACGGCTAAACAAGGCACCGTGGAGGGCATACGGGTCCATATGGTCGATCACGGAACATTTCCTCAGGTATACGTCCTTATCTGGTCGCTCTAGCGTGCTGGCGTACTTATCCATTCGCGATACGATAATACGTGTAGGACAACTAGAGATAAGGAAGTGAACCACCCAATATGGCGGACCGGAAGTTGGCCAGTGACGTCAGTGAAAACACCCTATTAACCTAACAGTCAAGTTTTTGGACTGTGGGAGGAAGCTGGAGTAGTAATGAATTCCGTCCAAACATTAAAATATTCCAATTTGATCCGAGTTATAACATAATGTAAAAACCGCTTTTACGTCTCATACTTACTGGAGCAAAAAGACAACATGGAACCAGAACCAAACAAGAACTGACTCCTCTTTGCAAATCTCCATTAAGATGAGAACCAACATCAACGAGAAAGTAAGCAGAAAGACCTAGGATCGAGTAGAGGTGATGATCTTCAGCCATCAGGATACCGGAAATCACAGCGATTGTTTGGACAATGAAAGACATAAAAAATATTTTAGTGAAATATGTGGTAAATGTTTAAGTAACAATGGCTGCTTGTCAGTGCACACGAGGAATTATACAGTGGAGAAGTTGGATATGTGAAGTTTGTGCTAAAAAATTTCATTTAAAAAAAATCATGATTTGACTTGTCACCTTAGAACTCAGATGAAAATCCTTGAAGCGGATTATGTTACAGCCTTTTGGCTGCTGGAGGACGTTCACCTACTTCACCCACTATTCACTATTCTCCAGTTTTGCATTATGTGCTATTATTTCAACTTGTAAATGTTAAAAGGTAAAGGTTAAAGAAGCTGCTATTGCCAATGCCCTTCTATTGCCAACACAATAATACAATTTGTATTATTGTGTTGTACTATGTTTGCATTACATGTGTCTTATTTCAGATTACTTAAATCTAACAAACATTTGAATTTTAGGTTTATAAACAAATGTATGATTTCCGTTGTTGTGTTTTCCCAGATAACATTAAAAGTTGCTGAAAATCTGAGAAGTATTACATTGACTAAAAGCTGATTCTTAATGGTACAACTTGTTTATTGTTTGGAGTCCTTAAGAAAAAAAATACATTTTAAAATAAATATTGTTTTCCAAAAGTCGTCCAATAAGTCGTCACAAGAGTCATAAGTCGGATGAGCGTTTATTCGTTATTACATGCAAATGTGTTTCGGGATAAGTTCAAACCAGAACATATTTAATCCTTTCTTGCTTACGTCGAGCCATAATGTACTGATGAAAATCTATTTTGAGCCTGATAAAAGTCGATCATTGTTACATAGCTAAACATAAGAGAGTAAAGTTTCACATTTCTCATAAATATATATTTATAACCATGTTTTATTTTATTTTAGATTATACCTCATTCAGACATTAACATCATGTGTGGAAGAGGAAACAAAACTTTTTGTAGCTGGAGGCGGAACTTTAAAGGCCGTAACTGTTTCTACTGTAAATCTCCGTGGGACACTTCCGGCGGAAGTAAACAACGAGGTGCTAGCAGCGTTAGCTTCCAGGTTTGCTTGTTTATCGTCGGTCAGAAGTCTGTTTTTGCTGTAAACTGAATATTTCAGCGTCTGCAGCAACAATATCTTCGCTTCATCTCCAGAGTGCGACTAACTGCTGAATGAAATATTCAGAACCATCGTCCAGGAGGAGGAAGAGACCGAGCATCAGCTCAGACTGCTGGATAGCAGCTGGAGAACCCGAACCGGGTCAGAACCTCCAGGTATGTTAAGGTACATTTATTGTCCATCATCATCATCATCATCATCATCATCATCATCATTATCATTCAGGTGGACATTTTACATCTGAGAGAATCATCCGTACAAAACATCCAAATTAAAAAACCACTCAGTTAACCAATATAAATATATAAACCATGTTTCCTCCGTTTCCTCCATGTTTCCTCTACGGCCAGGCTAATAAACTATGTTTTTACAAATCTTAACCCCGGCAAGAGTTTTCAGAAATAATTGTTTTTAGAGATGTGAAAGGTTTTAGTCTGGATAAAATGGCAAAACCCATAAAAGTTCTTATTTTTCCCACATATCCGGCTACATGCGGACTAGGCCACATGGGATCCCTGTGCTTGACCACTGAGGACATGACGCTACATAAATGTCCTTACTATAGATCTAAGGACAGGTTTAAAGTCTTTTAGAACTTTTGCACAGGATCAATAATTGACATTTTCCAAGTCTGTGGGACAAAGCCGACATTAATAAAGCTCTTAAACAATGGTCTAAATTTGGGACACAATTTGGTTGACAAATTCTTTCAGAACCTTGCCTTTAATTTTATTTGGACCTCCAGGTTTATTGAGATTAATTTTCTTAAAAATGAAAATACCTCCTTGTCCATAAATGTCACAGGATCAGATTTCAAAGCTGCACAAATAAATTCCATCCTATCAATGAAATCATGTAGTCAAACCTAGAATAATAGGCATTTAATTCAACGCTAATGGGTTCGACATACTCAGGAGAAACATTTAGTTTTCTTTGTGTTCAGATGCTTCCAAACATTTATTTTTTTCTGCCTTTCCCAAACTAAGTTCCTGCTCAACCTTATCTTAACTTATCGTTGCTTTCCACTCCTTCTGTACATCGCTCCCATAAAAGTTTTAATTCTTTATCAGCCCACGGATTGTTGTTTGGATAGGTTCTGCTGTTCCTTATTCTAATACTAGGTAGTCGCTGAGAAATGGATCCGTCAGTAAGTTCAAAACAAGTCCCCAGTTTCTCAGTGGCATTAGCAGGGCCCTGGTTCAGAAAGCTGGCATAGTGGATATTCAGGTTAATTTCTGGGGTAAATTCCTGCATATCCTGGCTTTTCAGTTTCAGAAAGCTCAGAAGCCCTTACCCTGAGTCAATTTATGACAACAAATTACTCCATGAAACAACCCTGCTACCAAGCAGATTTTTGCATTAATGTTGTTTTTATATTCTTTATTCCCTCAGGCCTTCCAGAACGTCTTTCCTGTTGCTTAACAGGTTGTTGTAGATTACGTTCTCATACCTGAAGGGAGCGTCATTATTGAGCACAGCATTCCAAAAGCTATAGAGATGAAAGAGGAACTGCTGGAAGAAGAACCACCGCACATGCTCGAGACAAAACAGGAACCAGAACCGCGACCAATTAAAGAAGAACAGGTTGACTTTCAGGATGAAGGGCAGCTTTTAGTAAAGCAGGAGACCAACACTTCTATGGAGACTCCTGCTTATGAGGAAATATTCCACAATGAATCAGAACGGCAGCAGATCATAGAGATAAAGGAGGAGCAGGAACCTGTAGAGGTCAAAGAGGAACCAGAACAGATACGGATTAAAGAGGAACAGCAGGAACCAGAACCACCGTGGATTAAAGAGGAACAGGATTGTGGTGATCAGGATGAAGATCAGCTTGTCTTGAAGCAGGAGACTGACGGCCTTATGGTGATTCCTACTTATGAGCAAGAAGACAACAACAGACCAGAAACAAACAAAAACCAGCTTCTCCCTGCAACCCTCCCTGAAGATGTTACCCAACATCAACAAGGAAGCTGCCAGAAAATCTTTGGATCAAGTAGCGATAAAGATCTGGAGCCAGAGAAGAGACACCAGGACAATGTGGACAATCCAAAAGTGAAACAGTGTAAAACCGATTTGTTCTATTGTGAATTATGTGGAAAATGTTTTGGTCAGCGCAGGTACTTGACTGCTCACAAGAGAACTCACACAGGGGAGAAGCCATTTTCATGTCGGACTTGTGGAAAATATTTCACCAGCCAATCTACCCTAACTGCTCATGGTAGAACTCATACAGGCGAGAAGCCTTTCCAGTGTCTGGTTTGTGGGAAAGGTTTTACCCAGAAAACCCCCCTGAGTTATCACATGAGAACGCACTCAGGCGAGAAGCCTTATTCATGTGAAACGTGTAATAAATCCTTCAGACAGAATAGTGACTTGGCGTGTCACCTTAGAACTCACACACGTGAGAAACCGTACCATTGTGAAGTGTGTGAAAAATATTTCAGACACAGTAGTGAGTTTGCTCGTCACAAGAGAGCGCACACAGCTGAGAAACCTTTCTCCTGTCAGACCTGTGGAATCTGTTTCAACAAGCAATCTAAGTTGACTGATCACCTAAAAACTCACTCAGGTGAGAAGAAGTCCTATCCTTGTGGATCATGTGAGAAATCATTTAGACGGAGTAGTGAGTTAACCCGTCACCTCAAAACTCACTCAGGCCTGAAACCATATAGCTGTGAATCTTGTGATAAGTCTTTCATGCAGAATAGTGATCTGATCCGCCATATAAGAACACACACAGGTGCCAAGACGTGTTCTTGTAAAATGTGTGGTAAAACTTTCAGTGAACGAGGTAGTATGATTAGACATAGGAAAATTCACACAGATGAGAAGCCTTACATTTGTAAAGTCTGTGGAATGTCTTTCCGACTTGGTAGTCATTTAACTGTTCACTTGAAAACACACACAGGTGAGAAGCCATGTTCTTGTAAAATATGTGATAAATCTTTCAGTGAACATAGTAGTTTGGGAAGACATATGAGAACTCACACAAGTGTGAAACCATATTCTTGTGAACAGTGTGGTAAATCATTCAAACGGTGTAATGATGTGGCTCGTCACATGAAAACTCACACAGGTGAGAAACCTTTCCAATGTCCTAATTGTGCTAAAAGTTTTGCACAGAAAACAGCTTTGAGTTATCATATGAGAACTCACAGTGGTGAAAAACCATATCCTTGTAAACTGTGTGGTAAATCTTTCAGACGGAGTAATGATTTAGTTCGTCATATCAAATCTCACAGGGGTGGGAATGTGAATTATGTCCTGAATCATTCATTGTCTGATTGATTTGGACTCAATATGTGGAAGGAATCACTTTTAGGATGGAGGAAGCAACTATGGACAATTGAGGTGACGCCACCTGTTGGTTAATCTTGGAGGCTCCTCAGTTACTTAACAATAAGTAATCACAACTTGTCCCAAAGTGACAATGCCTCTTTGCTCCGGGAGTTGGACACACTTTCCTTCCGACAATATTGCCGGCCAGGGATTTTTTTCATTATGAACGCCTTGCAGTCAGAGTGATTTCATTAATCACAGCGGGGATTGTGTTCCAAACACTCTCTTAAATTCAATACCAACTGGAGCTCGTTTCTTCACCGTTATTGATCTCTGTTCAGCGTTTTTCAGCATTCCGCTATCAGAAGAGTCACAACATTTATTCGCATTTACCTACAGAGGTAAAAAACTCAGTTATACCCGATTGCCTCAAGGGTTTAAACTCAGTCCGCACATATTTAATCAAGTGCTAAAAAATGATTTGGAAGGACTCAATTTAACTGGAACTGTGTTACAGTATGTGGACGATTTGTTAATCTGCGGAAACACACTAAATGACTGTCATCAGGACTCAATCAAAGTTCTACAAAGATTAGCAGAGGGAGGACACAAGGTCTCCAAACAAAAACTACAATATTGTCAACCACAAGTAGATTATTTAGGAAGACAAATATCACAAGGAACAGTTGGCATTTCACCTTCTCAACTGGAAGGTGTCAGCAAAGCTCCAAGTCCGCGGACAGTCGGCGAAATGATGACATTTTTAGGAATGACAGGATTCAATGCAGACTGGATTGAGAACTATGCGGAAAAAACAGCACCGCTTAGGGAACTCATAAAAGAGACAGGAAACCAGTCGTTGAAAGCAGTGTTAAAATGGACAACTGAAGCTAAAGTAGCCTTTGAAACACTAAAACAGGAAATGCAAATGGCACCAACTTTGGCATTGCCAGACTACGATAAAGTATTTTACCTGTATGTGGCCAACAGAAAAAACATGTACGTGTCAGCTGTACTAATGCAAGAAACCTGTGTAGGACGACGGAAGCAAGCCATTGCTTATTACAGCACTAAACTAGACAATGTGGCCCAAGGCTGGCCACCATGTTATCAAAGTCTAGCAGCAGTCTACTACGCTTATGAAAAAGCATCAACCATAACAATGGGTTATCCGATAATAATACGGACCCACCACAAAATCACAGAACTGATAAATCAAGGAAAGTTTGTGATGACTCAGGCGAGATGTTTACAGTACATGCCACTTTTAACATATCCAGACGTCACTGTGCAAAAGTGCACAACAAACAACCCTGCTGACATGGTACCTCTAGACTGTGAAGGAGAACCACATGAGTGTCTTGCAGAAACAATGAAATACACGAGACTAAGACCCGATTTAGAGTCAACTCCGATAGTGAACGCGGAAGTCACTTACTTTGTCGACGGGTCATGTTTCAGAGATCATCTTGGAAACCATGCAGGTTATGCTGTGGTTAAACAAGTAGGAGACAACTTTGTAACAGTCAAAGCAGAAAAATGCGAGCAACCATGCTCAGCTCAAAAAGCAGAACTAAAAGCACTGACAGAAGCGTGCAAACTAGCAAAAGGAAAAGTAGCAAACATATTCACAGACTCGGCTTATGCCCATGGGGTGTGTTATCTGTTTGCTGCTGTTTGGAAACAAAGAGGTTTCAAACGAGCAGACGGCAGTCCAGTATTACATCAAGAACAGCTAAAAGAGCTGATTGCATCGATGATGCTGCCATCAAAATTGGCAATAATTAAATGCAACGCCCATCGTAAAGGTAATGATTTAGTCATTAAAGGGAACAACGCCGCAGATGAGGCAGCAAAACTAGCGTCTAAGTGCCAGATGGCTATCTTGGCACCAGTGGTCACCTTGGAACCAATGGTGACACCAGAAGACATCATTCTGATGCAGCAGGAGGCAGGTGCGAGTGAGCACGCTCTCTGGGCGCAGAGAGGTGCAACGATGAGTGAAAGTGGGTTATGGAGATCACAAAGTGGACATTTAGTTGCACCAGTAGCATTGCTGACAATGTTGATCTCAGATGCTCATGGTTTGGATCACTGTAGTAGAGGTAAAGTGATGGAGAAGTTGAAAAGGCAAGGTTATTGGTCACCTTACATGCAAGCAATGGTGGATGAAATCTTGAGTCAATGTGAAATATGTGCAGAAAACAATGTTCGTAAAGGCATAAAATCACCGATTGGTCACATTCCGGTCCCTGAGGGACCCTTTAAACATCTTGTGATAGATTATGTTGACATGATAAAGCCAGTACAAGGGAAAAGGTACATGCTGGTTGTGATCGATCGATTCAGCCGATGGGTTGAAGCAGTCCCATCAAAGACATTGGGAGCTGATACAGTGATTAAGTTTCTGACAAGAGAGGTGATTCCGAGATTTGGCATTCCATCAGAAATCAGCTCAGATAACGGTTCAGCATTTATCCAAAAGGTGTTGAAAGGTGTTTTGTTAAAGCTAGGAATTAAACAACGCCTTGGAGCAGTTTATCACCCCCAGAGTCAGGGTATTGTTGAGAGAATCAATGGGACTTTGAAAGCTAAGCTGAATAAAATCTGTGCTTCTACTAAACTGAACTGGATTGATGCTTTGCCGCTTGCGCTAATGAGCTATCGCATGCAGTTGCACCGCAGCACACATTTAACCCCGCATGAAATGCTAACAGGCAGAACAATGCCAGTGCCCGAATGGAGGCTTCCATTCAAAGGCCCGGCACTTGAGCAGCTACAAACAGAGTTGAAAGCATATATGGATCAACTAACTGCTATCCATAGAGCTATCTATCTGCAGGAAAAAGCCAGAAGTTCCTGTCCAGAGACGGTGGTGAAGAGACCAGTCGAACCAGGAGACCTGGTGTACGTGAAGGTGTTCAGACGAAAATGGAACTGCTCGAGATGGGATGGACCCTTTGAGGTCAAACGAGCGACCCCAACCGCCGTCCAAGTTCAGGGGAGTGATACGTGGTATCATTTGACTCATTGTACTAAAGTACACGCCAGAGACACTGTGAAGCCAGACAGTGCAAAGATAGACACTGTGAAGCCAGACATTGGGAAAAAGTGTGAACAGACGATTTGCAGCAATGAGACTAGTATTAATGACATTTCACCTGTGGATGTTGGCAGAAGTGGTGAACCTAACGACAGCGAGGCCGGAGATGAACTCTCACAGCCTGCAGCCAGAGCCACAGCATCAGCTAACGTCAGCTCAACCACGAGAGAAAGCAACGAGTAATGTGGGTCGAGACAGTCGACGTCCAACCATGAACTGTGGGACTTCGGTCTATAAAGGGAAATCCACCTTTGTAGAACAAGATAAGTACAACACAACGTTAATGGGTTTGAACAAGTACACACCAGTGTTTTTGCCAGCTGAACTAAAGTTAACGACTCATCTAGGTCTTAGAGAACAATTAAGAGTAAAAACAAAAAGAATGCGTAAGAAAAGAAAGACCCATGCTGAATTCAAATGGAAAGCAACGGTAACCGATACAGAATTTCATACAGAATTAGATACAGAATTTGAGGTAAATGTCTATTACAATACCAGGAAATTATGCGGAAAAAGTGTTAAACAGGAATATAAAGTGTATGGGGCAGACCAGTGTTCAATCCTTTTATACATTAAGGACGATGGTTTTGGCGTAGAAGTAAGAATAGAGTCCCATTGGGATCCTGAGGACAATTACAAATATGACTTAACAGTAAAGAATCCAGGTAATGGTAAAGGAGGTACACGAAATGGTGATTTAGAGCGAATAGGAGACAAGGAGATGATTGCTACAGTTCAAATTGTTAATGATCAAATTAGGATTCATGTTGAACCAGACAGTGATAAATATGATTTGGTTGAAAGAAACGTGATTATCTCTAGATTGTTGCAAAAGGGTGACAGACGAAGGATGTGTAATTCGCATGCTAATGTGAGCCATCAATTATCTAGTATAAATCAAGAAAACATTAATTGTAAAATGACTGTTAAGATTACAAATTGTGGATGGATTATTGAAGCAGATGTTATAGCCTTCCGTATTGACAAAACATACGAGTTGAAATTTGAAGATATCACTTCAAGTGGAAAAGTTGATTCATCTATATTATGGAACTTACCGAAAAAAGAGGCTTTACCAAAAGAAATCATTTGTTTCCCCCCAACAACTATGGCTTCTACAACTACTGTAGAAGTGAAGAAAATTACTGTCCCAAGTGCACATGTGACTTTACCTACTTCAGTCACCAAATCAGGACCAAATAAACCGACAACCTTAACAGTTAAGACATTAACAGTTACATCAGCATCTACAATCTTAACTAGCACAATACAAAGTTCAAACAATAACGATAAAACTACAAAGGTATATACAAATAAAAAGGAAGTGCTACCTACAGAGGTTGATAACAATTTAGAAAATGCAAAACCTACGGTGCCTCGACCTGAAAATACCATAACCGAACCTCCAACAACCGCCACGACTAAAGCAAATCCACAGACAGTAGTTTCAACTGCAGTAGAACCCAAAACAGCAGTAGTTTCAAGTACAGTTAAATCCACAAAGGAAGTTTTAAAAAGTACTAAACCTTCATTAACAAGATTAATTACAACAGTACCTTCTCCAGTTGAGGTAACGACAAACCAGGACAACAACCTAATATTAGAATCCACAGAACCGGATCCAAAACAGTATGGATGCTCTGAAAAAGAAGGATGTGAGGATTTCTCTGAAGGTTTAGATCAATTTTATGAAAAACGCAATCCAAAAGTAGCTATACCAAGAGCAATAAATAAACTACAGGATATTAAATGGCACGGAATCAGACCAAGGGGAGATCCTTTATGGCAAAGAGCCTTACATAATACATGGTATACAACATCATGGTATACTGTCAGGGAGTTAACTAAAAATGATTGCTTAGTCTGTACTGTTGCTCCGGGAGCAGTACCTATGGTTATTCCAGAAAAATACACGTCAAAAGAATGTGCAGTTGTGCAGCGTAAAAAATGTAGCAATGGTGAGTTCACTTCAAGAGAAGACGCAGTGTCATTTTTTAAATTACCTATGTGTGGTTTGAGTTGCAGACTCTTATATGGTTCAAGAAACTCTCATCAATATTTAGAAAAATGGAAAGGGTATAAACTAGAATCATTGTGTGCAGAATTTAACATTAGTACTACAGATAATGTTCCACCTACTGATTATGACATAGATTATGATGCAGACTACGAATGCTTCGTTAGTGGAGGTTTTGAGGACAATGAAGGAATTAATGTAGGAAACACCACTGTAAAATGTAATGTAACTTGGGTGTTATCTTGGTTTAAGCATGCAAATGTAACACCAGTGTTTGCTACAAAGCCCGTTTGGTTTGAAAACCCAGAATTTGTAGAAGAGGACTGTAAAAATATAACTATGACTTTTCCCAAACTTTTCTTTTTAGCAGATCAAACGTATCCAGTGGCAGACAGTTACTGGATGTGTGGCGATGACATGCTAATGAACACTTTACCACTTAAGTGGGTAGGACTTTGTGCATTAGTACGAATGAAAGTACCGATAACCTTAGTGTATGAAGGGGTAAAAGAATTAGCTCAAATTGAAACAGGTAAAACTAGGTCTCGTAGGAGTCTAGGAGATTACGGATTAAATGAAAAAGTTTATTTAAATCTTATTGGTCAACCAAGAGGAATTCCAGATGAATTTAAAGCACAACATGAAGTTAAAGCAGGTTTTGAGTCTATTTTGCCTCAGATTACTATTAATAAAAATGTTGAATGGATAAATTACATTTATTATAATCAGCAGAGGATGATAAATTTCACGGTGGAAGGATTTATGGCACTAGGAGACCAATTACATGAAACAAGTAGAATGGCAATACAAAACAGGCAAGCTTTAGATTGGCTTCTAGCCAGCAAGGGAGGTGTATGTCATATGTTTGGCAATGAGTGCTGTACATATATTCCCATGAACACAGCTCCTAAAGGTTCGTTTAGGGTAGTAATGGCTAAACTTATGAAACTTAGAGAAGAAGTAAAAGAGAATGCTGGAAGAAACAACTGGTCGTGGAAAAGTCTGGAAGAAATTTTAGGAGAATGGGGAGCAATGGCTGCAAAAACAGGAATAATTTTGGTGATAACGCTGATTGTATTCTTTCTAATTGTGTGTTGTGTTGTGCCTGTTTTGAAAAGGTGGATTGTGGGGACAATGTATAGATGGATGACATCAGGCAGCAGCCATCCGAAGGGCTGATCCCCGGCCGCCTGGACACGTCCATGGACTCATGCGTGTGCTACAGACTCATGCCACATGGAAAGGAGCCCCGTGATCGGGATGAACTTTTTTTGTTTTGCTACGTGTCCAGGAACTCATCCAAGCCAAGCACACAAACTGAAGATGACTAACCCTATTAACCTTGTTTAAGTTACTCAATAAATAAATAAACAAAATACAATATAGGGCTGCACAGTGGCGCAGTGGGTAGCGCTGTTGCCTTGCAGCAAGAAGGTCCTGGGTTCGAGTACACCCCTGGGCCTTTCTGCATGGAGTTTGCATGTTCTCCCTGTGCATGCGTGGGTTCTCTCCGGGTACTCCGGCTTCCTCCCACAGACCAAAAACATGACTGTTAGGTTAATTGGCTTCTCCAAATTGTCCTTAGGTGTAAGTGTGTGCGTGAATGGTTGTTTGTCCTGTTTGTCTCTCTGTGTTGCCCTGCGACAGACTGGCGACCTGTCCAGGGTGTACCCCGCCTCTCGCCCAGTGAACGCTGGAGATAGGCACCAGCAACCCCCGTGACCCCATGAGGGATAAAGCGGTTTGGAAAATGGATGGAATGGATGGAAAATACAATATAATGAAGCTTTGATAGATAAGGTAGCACAGGCGGCCGGTTAGTTTAGTTTATACTATCATAACATTAGATTCTAACATCCATTTCGTTTTTAATCCTGCGTATCAACATTATTAGCAAGATAATTTACATATGTTGTTTGTTGTTTGTATTATGATGTTTTGTTATTATATCATGCTTATGTACTCTTTTTATATGACAAGTGCTGGATGTCATTGCGAGTAGCATGGCTGACTTCCAATTGATGCCGTCGGTCAGGTGACCGATGATAACGGCGGATGCTCAGAGGTATAAGAGGTCCATGAAAGACTTTTTCCCCGAGAATGACACATAAATAAGTGACAATTATCGGGGTTTTTTCACTTTCATATTGATTGGATGTAGGTTACTGCGAAAGCAATGACTGTTTTGCATACGTGCACTCTCTCTCTGACTCTCTCTGTCTCTCTCTGACTCTCTCTGTCTCTCTCTGACTCTCTCTGTCTCTCTCTGTCTCTCTCTGACTCTCTCTGTCTCTCTCTGTCTCTCTCTGACTCTCTCTGACTCTCTCTGTCTCTCTATTATTGGAAATATGTTATTGATTGTAATCTGCACTTATTACATGACATTTTATATCAGCACTTGTGTAGACACCATGATTACATTAGTATGTTATCCATTGGTTGTGTAAGAAATTAGATCTTTTTTACATGTTTGTTATTATCACAGCTAGACTTGATCAGTGTGGAGTCAGATTTTCAATGAAGAGGTCTTCTAGATATGTCACGCTGTAACGTGCCAAGGGAGGATTTATGGGAGTTCGGGTCATTTTGACCTTTTTTCCCTGGCTCTCGCCGATGGAAGTAAGAGGAAACATCTGTTTAACTGGACGGTTCCAAAATATGTCAAGTAGCGGAATTAATCGCTCTGTTGTTGTACTTTTAGTGATAAACACTTCCCAGAGCTTAAGCCCTGTTGCCAATTGACGTCAATAGCGTGTAACGCACACACACCAATGGAGACACACAGACACTTGTGTTTAACGCACACACATTATGTTCCTTTAAAGTGACGACCATTGTATTTGAATGTCAGAATTCGCTCCGGAAACCCGTTTTGTACGTTTCTAGGCATAATAAAGACGAATTCTCGTTGTTAAGACAAAGGAACGCCATTTTCTCTGAGTCTTTCTTTCTTTTTATAAGGTTAATAGTTAAGTAATTCTCCCACAAGTTCATCTGTACAAAGACAGCTCAGATTTGGTTCATAAACATTTTATGCTTAATGGTTAAGGGTGATGCTTGAGGCTAGTTCTGTGTTTGGTGTGTTTTGGGGTTTTCCATTATCATATCACTGTGTGAGGAACTGGCGCCCCTTGCAGCTGTTTGCTGTGAGGGGATCTCGTCTGGGGACTAGTTTAATGAAGAACCGCCACTGTCCTCGACAACCGTTTTACCAGCAGGAAAACTCCCGGTGTGCATAAATACCAGCTAAATACGTGCCTGTGATGATTAGAAGCAGCATCTGTAGTGCGGTGGTTTGCTTGTTGGGCTTCAGCTTGCTTTCATGGATCAAGTCGATTGTTTCTCTCGCAGTCATCATGTGTGGGTGTGTGTGGAGGGGAGATGGGATCTGAGTGTCGGATTACAGCAGTATGATTGTCTTTGCAACTTTAGAAAAGAAGCTGTTTTTAAGCCTATTTTTGCAATAACCCCTATAATAAATTATAGGCCTGTAATAACATATATTTTTATTAGTATCAGCTGTAATTCTACATGGATTCGGTTGGTTCCTTCCTCACGTTTGATCTGTTGTGCAAGTGGAGAGGACAGCCTCTCCTACCTCTCTACTAATGCAGCTTTCTTTCTGCTCATTGTGAGCCTTCCACATTTAAACCAACGTTTCAGCTGTTCTACGCTGGGTTTCTCCATTGAAGCAGGTTAAAATCAAGCTCCTGTGGGTCATCTTCCAAAATAATTAATACTGCGGCTGTTGCCTTTCTAGTTTGCACTCTTCTCGTCTAACCGTCCGGGAAACCCGGGCTGTCTCCAGGCAAATGTGACATTGTTTGAGAAATGTTCCGTAATTCTCAACGAGAGGCTCAGCTGCAGAAGTCAAACTCCATGAGACGCACATCATTGAAGATCAGTTGAGGAGAGGGAGACGAACACAGGGCATGGTGGAAATCTGAAAGTAGAGGAGCAGACAGAGATAACAGCTCACGTTGTGCTATTTGGAAGAACTGTGAACACCGGGTGTGTGAGGTGCTACGGCGGTGGGACTGTCCCGCTAGAATAATTTACAGAGGAAACACTGCAGGTGAGCAGAAGTGGCATGTTCAACGACTTTAACCATCAGAGTCGAACGACTGCAGCGTTAAGTTTTACAGATACGTGAGACATTTCTGCTTTTCCAACCTAGACAGGACCATCTAAATCGTGTCCAGTCACAGTACAGCAGTCAGACACCCAGTGAGAAAACAAGTTCTGGGCTGACGGAACAAAATGACGTCATTCCACGTGGGGCATGTAGCAGCTTTTACCCTTTTAATTTAACCATTAAAAACAATATAATTATGAACAAAAATAAAGTAACCTTCATGCAGACAAACATGCAGCAGTTCCCTGTAATTCACTGTGGTGTTCAGCTGATCATTGGTTAGCAGTGTGCCTTCATCCATCTTGTGAATTTTTCTAGAAACCATTTCCATCCTCTATACCTTCGTGTGTCCTAATTGTACTTTCCCCACTGACAACATATAACCATTTTTACCAATCTTCTTCTAACAAAATCCCTCAGACTGCAATGTGATTGTAATGGACACTCAGCAACTGCTGAAGAACTGCTGGAGGTAAGGGCCGTTCGCTTTGGGATAAACAGCGATTGCTGATTGGTTAGTTGGTGAAGAGCCTCCGGGATTGATTGACAGGCGGCGTCACAACAGTTGGAAACAAAGGGTATTAAAAAGGAAGGGAGGTGTGTGTGTGGAGAAAGGAAAGAGAAAAGAGAGACGGAGGAAAAACTATCCATCTTGATAAAACAGTACCCAGAATACAAAGACTGCCACATTAATACAAAATTGCTTCACACAGTAAAAACCCAATGATCTGCTCTCTCATGACTTTATTTATATAACGCTTTATATAAAACTCAGCTGGCCAAAGTGCTTTACACGCTCTAAAAACTAGTAATTCAAAACAGAATTAAAAACTGTAAAATCAAAAAATACAATGTGAAATAAAATGCAGGTACACAAAAAGATACAATAATAACCTCAAAAGGCAACAACTCATAAAACTAAACATCTTTTAAGAGAAGATATAAAAACAGTGAGTAAAGGAAGTTGCCAGCGTTTTGGTGCCATGACGATAAATCACTCCTGCCTCTCTCCACGTCTTTGTTTTTGGAACGGCAGATAAAACAGATCTGCTGACGCGAGCAGGTCTAACTGGGAACCAAAGCCGTGAAGACTTGTGTAAAAAAAAAACAACTTTAAAATCAATCTGAAAGTGAACTGGTAGCAAATAATTTGCTGTTAAAACTGGAGAAACGTGCTCACATTTTCTGGTACCAGTTAAACGCCAAGCAGCAGCATTTTGGAGCAGCTGTTGTTGAGCCGCTAAAGTTCTGTTGAACTCGGAGTAAAGAGTGTTGCAGTAATCTAACAAGTTGTGATAAAAGCGTCGGTTAAAATCCCTACAGTGCAGGTGTGTAAATATATCTTCACATTTGGTGTTATTCTCTCAAATTATAGCAAAAAAGTACATTTTCTACAGTCCTATATCACCGATCGATAGAAAGGCTGTATGGTAATGCACTGCTGCAGCAATGCTGCCTTGCTGGAAGAAGGTTGTGGGTTTGAAGCCCGGCCTGGGGTCTCGCTCCGTGAAGTCTGTATTTTCTCTTTAATGTGTCTATGTGACAGACCAAAAACATGACTGTTGGGTTAATTGATCGGTTTCCCTTAGATGTGTGTGACTGTGTGCATGACTGCCTGTGGTGTGGCTCTCTGTGACGGACCGAAGACCTGCCCTGGTTGGACCGCTGGAGACGGATGTTAAGCTCCAGTCTGTGGAGGTTTTGCACAGAGAATGAAAGAAAACTCAGATGTTTTGTCTCCTGATTGTCTGTTTGGACGTTCCTTATTTACTTTATTTATTTGTATTTATTACTGATGTTTGTTGTCCTGTATGTAAAAACAAGTTGTGACTGAGATTTTCTAAAGTACTCTACAAACAGTTTCAAGTAATTTATGACAAGAATAATATTTTCCCCCTCCTCTGTTCTGTGTTCTTGTTTTTTTATTTATTTATTTTTTTGCCGGGGGGGCTTGATGACTATTTCCCACTGGAGGATTGAATACACAAAGTCTTAGAGAGGGGGGCTTCGGTCAAGTCAGAGATGGGGTACCTGGAATCCTCCACATGTTGGCAGTCTAGTGACCCGTTGTGTATTTCTGTAGATGTGATGTTAAAAGAACCTGGATAGGTTGGTTATTGGAGACTTGGTTCTCCACATGAGAGGGAATATATTTTTTTGTCTTCTGTCAGTCATAGAGGCCTTGCTGACCAAGGTCCTGTGGGGTTTACCTTATTTTCTTGAAAACAGGTGAGATCTTCTTTGAGTTTGGAGCTTGAATGACTTTTTATGGCACAAGCACTATTGTGATAAAGGGGCTTCATAACAAAGGCTGTGTGCACGTACATATTTTTAGTTATTTTTATCTTCTTTTGATCCTTATTTTCATATATATTTTATAATCTGTATTTGTCATGGCATTTGTACATTCCAACAAAATTGTGTGTTCTGCATTTAAGCCATCACCGTTAGGGAGCAGATGGCAGCTCCTGGGAAGCATTCTGGGGCCAAGGGTCTTTCTCAGGGACCCATGGCCCTGCCATACTGGCAGTCTGCAGGGTTTGAACCGGGTAATTGCGCGCTACTCTAACCACTAAGCCACCACTCCAACTTGCTTCACCTATAGAACTATTTTGTGCAGCTCCTAAAATACAATGCAAAACATTTAAATTACAGGTTAGAATGTAACAAAATAGGTTTAAAAAACACAGTGTTGTGATGCACTGCATCATGGAAATTTATAAGGAGGAGAAAGCCCAATGGGAGAGAGAAATGATGCAAACTACTTCACTTCCAGAGAGAAATCACTTTCTCTCCGGATGCAGTTTTTTATACATTTGGATGCATCTTCCGTTTTTAGCTGGAAAAGTTTGGGTTTGTCTATCTTTTTGGTTGCAGTCGGTTTATTCAGAACCAAATAACGGCAGACTGTGGATACCTTCAGACATGTTCAGGGATTAGACTAAAACCCGAATGGAACAAAATAATGCTCTTTGATGTTTTGACAGGGATTCAAACTATTTAACTTGCATTACTGATTTAGAAATTAAATGAATAAATTCCTAATGGGAACTTAGAGGTTATTGTTAAATAAAAATAAATTTCTTTACTGTTTTGCCAACTTTGAAAAAGGTTGTATCAAACAAAGGACAGTGAACTATTTTTCATGTATGGAATCAATACTGCTTTCTTTAAGCCAAAAATGTCACTAAAAACAGAGAGCATAAATATGTAGAGTGACCTGATCCAGGGTCTCCCCCAGACACTACTCTGACCAGGGAGTTCACTCTGCTGGACTGATAATCAGTTTTGTGAGTTATTCCATTTCTAAACTCTGGTTACTTCTTTCTTTAATGACAGCTGATCAATCATGACATTTTTGCCTAATTCAAATGATTAACAATGAGCAAAATTTGATTTCTTGTTTCCGTTTTGTTGCTGCAGTCATTGAATAAGAAAGGGTCTAACAAATCTAGTAGCTATTAACAATATTATATCAACATATTACCAAAAATATATACCGTGCTATCATTATTTTTCTGTTCATAATCCATTGCCTTTTAACATTTATTTTGCAGTTTAAAGAAACATTTGAGGCACTTAATCAAGTGTTTTCATTAGCAAAGTTTACTTTTACTCGTGGCTATTTTTATTATATTTAGATTAAATAGTTAATTTTGATCCCATCATCAGCCAAATACACCCTGAAAAAACATCTGTGGAAAAATAAAGGTTCACAGCTTGAGGCGGAACCAAAGTGGCTGAATCTGTTTCTGGGGTAAATCTCCGCGTGACACATGAGGCGGAAGTAAGCAAAAGCGTTAGCAACGTTAGCTTCCAAGCTTGTGTTTATGGTCTTTCCGGTTACAGTTTTCGCTGTGAACTGAATTTTTAAATGTATTTAGCGACAATATCTTCGCTTCATCGCCAGAGAGCGACTAACTGCTGAATAAATATTCAGAACCATCGTCCAGGAGGAGGAAGAGACCGAGCATCAGCTCAGACTGCTGGATGTGGCTCCTTACGGCTGCTCCCCAGTCAGGGGTCCCCACAGCCGCTCAGTACGACCCCCACCCAGACATTTGACACCGGGTGTTTCTGCCGACCCAACCGGGATTCGAACCCGCGTCCCGCTGCAGCACCACAGAGGGACCTGAAAAGCCCAAATCAGCTCAGAACCTCCAGGTATCTGTTAAGTGGACAGAGGAGCTGCTGTTGGAGGTTTATTTCAGAATAAATGTTTTTAGTAGTTTAAACTGCAGAAGAGAGCAACAAAGAAAAAAATCAGTTTAACCACCGTCAGTTCATCCTGTTCAGCTACAACTTCATCTGCAGCGAACAAGAAGTTGTCCTTTTACACCTTTTTTCTCTCATACTTTAATTACTTAGAACATTAAGACTTAGACTTTATATTCATTAAGCTGCACATTCACAACGCACATTTGACCCAAATTTCATTGCAAGGCTTCAAGTAAAAACAGAGAAACATTCTAAATATAAATATTTTACATTTGTCAGGAATGTAGCAGCAAACAGAAAAGACATTTTAAATGTACAGAAAAGTTCTGTGTTTGTATGAATCTACTAATCAGGCTACACCTGACAGGAAATGGTTGTTAGCTTAAACATAACCCAGCGTTTGAGCTCAGTTTATAAATATCTTCACATTTAACGTATTTTTCGGATTATAAGGCGCACTAAACATTCTTCCCAGGTGTGTAAAATCACACCTCCACGTCCACAGCTCTCTATCCGTCTCTGTGGGGAGGACAGAGTAGCTGGACTAATCTGCCCTGTTTCTGACATAATGCCATAATAAACGTAATTTTTATATTGAATTAACTTACTAGGTTTATTGCTGCTAGCGCGTACTCCAGGCTGCCTTACAAGAATGCGCTTCTAGTTTAGACATTACAGTCAGGCAGTCTGGTAGACAGCTCAGGGGAGAGGCTTTATTGTTAACCACGGTCGAATTAACACATTTTAACAGGTTTTTCAGCACATTGAACCACATAAAATCAGTCAGTAAACAGATATAAAGTAGCACCGCATTATAAGGCGCACCATACATTTTGGGGGAAATTAAGGATTTTAGGTGTGCCTTATAGTTAAAAAAAATACGGTATAAGGGATAATAATAATAATAAAAAATCAAATATGGGCTGGATAACTACTTTAAAAACTAAGTTGGAAATCTATTAAAATTATGAACTAAAGTTGTTTATCATTAAAAAAAAAAGCTTCACTAAGTAAATAATGCTGGTTTACCAACTTATATTACTTTTTCCGGCTTTGCTTATTAGTGAAGCATGATTGTATGATGTATAACTACGACTTATAATTATTTTTATTTATTTTTTATCTTAGGTGAGTAATACGATTACCAGCTTTAGAATTGGTTATTACAGTTGATTCATTTCTTCCATTATTGCTTAGGTTTGCACAGGATTCATACGCAGGAACTCCTTACATTTAAAAAAAATATTTAACATATTTTTTCCAGGTCTGCACAGTGATACAGTGGGTAGCACTGTTGCCTTGCAGCAAGAAGGTTCTGGGTTCAAATCCAACTCTGGGTCTTTCTGCATGGAGTCTGCATGTTCTCCCTGTGCATGCGTAGGTTCTCTCTGGGTACTCTGGCTTCCTCCCATAGACCAAAAACATGACTGTTAGGTTGATTGACTTCTCTAAATTGTCCTTAGGTGTGAGTGTGAGTGTGAATGGTTGTCTGTCTGTGTTGCCCTGTGACAGACTGGTTACCTGTCCAGGTGTACCCCGCCTCTTGCCCAGTGAACGCTGGAGATAGGCACCAGCAACCCCCCCGACCCCATGAGGGATTAAGCGGGTCAGAAAATGGATGGATGGATATTTTTTTACACTCTGCATCTTGCTAAAGTTGTTATTACAACTGAACAATAACTACTAAACTTATGATTAATAAAACTGATTAATAAACTTATTTTTCATTTGTTATCATCGGGTAAACTCATTAGTTATCTAGAGCATAAACAGACAGAAACAAAATGTTTTTAGTAAAAAAAATTAAACAGGGAGGAGAACCTCCAGCAGAACCAGAACCAGGCTCAGTGTGAACGCTCATCTGCCTCCACCCACTGGGGCTTAGAGAAGACAGAGCAGAGACACAGAAAGCTCAGAAGCTCACATTGACCCAGGAGTACTTTCTATGTTAGAGAAGACAGAGCAGAGACACAGAAAGCTCAGAAGCTCACATTGACCCAGGAGTACTTTCTACGTTAGAGAAGACAGAGCAGAGACACAGAAAGCTCAGAAGCTCACATTGACCCAGGAGTACTTTCTATGTTAGAGAGGACAGAGCAGAGACACAGAAAGCTCAGAAGCTCACATTGACCCAGGAGTACTTTCTATGTTAGAGAGGACAGAGCAGAGACACAGAAAGCTCAGAAGCTCACATTGACCCAGGAGTACTTTCTATGTTAGAGAGGACAGAGCAGAGACACAGAAAGCACAGAAGCTCACATTGACCCAGGAGTGCTTTCTATGTTAGATGGTAATAGAGGATGATCTGCCTCCCCTGATGATGTCACAGCTAATAGAACCCCAGACCAGGTGTACCTTCTATGAAGAGAAAAATGACAGAGAACAAAAAGTTAAAAGATGAAATAACAACAAACAGAAATAGAGCCTGATGTCCTCCAGCAGCCTAAGCCTATAGCAGCATAACTATAGAGGTAGCTCAGGGTAACATGAGCCACTCTGACTAGAAGCTTTGTCACAAAGGAAAGTTTTAAGATTAGTCTTAAAAGTAGACGGGGTGTCTGCCCCTTACTTATTACTGTGTTAGAATTTCACAACAATATACTTTTCTATTGATATTTTAAACTGTTTATTACTTGACAAGCTTCATTTTGAATTACTATTCTATTTCCACAAATTTAATTTAATTATTTGTAAATGTTCCAAATTCGAAAAGTAACAGAATTTTGCAACCCTACCCAGAAGCGCCGATACCTAATTTTTTTTCTTCAAAAGATAGTTGTCTTAATTTACATCACTATTCGTAGAAGCAATTTGTATTGATTCCTGTCAAAAAAAGACATTTCAAAGTATTTCCAGATCTGATTAGATGTATTTTACAAAATTATCATTAATATCTGCTGTTCCTCCAGGCCCTCCACAGCATCATGTCTGTGACTACTTGGGAGATTTTGGGTGACAATTTTCTCATAACCAAAGAGAGAAACTCCACTGTTGATAACAAGATTCCAAACACTGTACAGATAAAAGAGGAACGGGATGAAGCAGAACCATGGCGGATGATTGAGACAAAGGAGGAACCAGATTCTCAGCCAATTAAAGAAGAACAGATTGAACAGTGGATCTATCAGGATGAAGGACAGCTTTTGCTGAAGCGGGAGACCAACATCTCTATGGGAACTCCAGCTTATGAGCAAATATTCCACAACGGACCAGAACTGCAGCAGAAGGAGACAAAAGAGGAGCCAGAACCCGTACTTATCAAAGTGAAACAGGATAAACCAGAACACCAACAGGAGGATATCTGCAGTGACCAGGATGTGGAGCAGTTCGTAGTGAAGCAGGAGGCTGACAGCTTTGTGGTCGCTCCTTTTGAGAGGAAGAACGATAATGAACACGAAACAAACCAGCTCCTCTCTTTAAACTGCCCTGAGGCTGAGGGCCAACATCAGCAGGGAAGCAACCAGAAAGACTTTGTTAGCAATTCAAAACCAAAGGCGTCTAAAACAAATATACCTTCATGTGAAGTATGTGGCAAAGGTTTCACTACATATAAATACTTGACTGATCACCTAAGGACTCACACGGGGGAAAAACCCTATCCTTGTGAACTGTGCGATAAATGTTTTACTGATTGTAGTACCAGGGCCAAACATATGAAAACTCACACAGGGGAGAAACCTTATCACTGCCAGGTCTGTGGTAAATCTTTTAGCCACTGTAGTAACTTGGCTAGGCATATGAGAACACACACAGGGGAGAAGCCATATTCTTGTGAAGCGTGTGGTAAATCTTTCCGCCACTGCAATACTATGGCTCGACATATGAGAACCCACACAGGTGAAAAGCCATACACCTGTGAAGTCTGTGATAAATCTTTTATACAGCCCAGTGACCTGGCCCGTCACCTGAGAACTCACACAGGTGAGAAGTCTTTCTCCTGTCTGACATGTAGGAAAGGTTTCACAAGGCAGTCCTCCTTGGCTGTCCACATGAGAACCCACACGGGGGAGAAGCCTTACCCATGTAAAACATGTGGGAAGTCTTTTAGATACAGTAGCCATTTGAGTCGTCACGAGAACTCGCACAAAATACCTTGACTACATCATACGTGTGAGAAGCTGTATCGTCTTGTATGTAAAACCGTTTCGGACATAAATTATTTGGTTTCCACCATTTCCTGATTTTCACAAGTACCAACTGGCATTTATTTAGTACCACTACATACTTAATAAATGCTGGTAGATGTTTGATAAGTGCCACGTGAAGTTTAATAAGTAATGCACTGCTAGGTGTTTGATAACCATTAACAAATGCTTGGTGGTGTTCAGTTACTCGCTCTGTCCTAAGTTTGACAGCAGATAGTTTTAAACAGTCATCCAGTAAGAAGCTAGGCCTTGTATGGAAAATGAAATAAATTCTGAAGTATTTATATATGATTTTTAAATATAAAGAATTCAATGTTTTTCATTAATTTTGACACATTTATGTTTTGTTTTGATTCTTGAAAGACTGAAATAAGTTACGAATATTTTGTTTAATATGTTTTCTGTTTCAAATGAAAGTGCTCAAAAAATTAAAGAAACGCTGCAATGACAAAATGTAATTCATAGCTAATACATGCAAGTATTTCCATAACAAAGGTTTAAGGAGTTTTATTTAACTGTGTAAGTGTACATCTGTTACAGATTTATGCCACTGGCTGGGAGCTGGACAGACAAGCTTAGGATGTATAATCATAAATCAGAGACTGAGGCTGGGAGATGGACTTGGATAAGAGAGCAGATGCTTCAGCACAGGAGAGGCTGGTGTGCAGAAGGTCAGCGTTTCCTTACGCTCCGCAGGGGGGGGGGGGGGGGGGGGGGGGGGAGCTGAATGCTTCATAATATGATGCTGTTCTCATTCCTGCAAGAATTCAGATAATAAAACTATCTGAGGGAATTCTCATTAATCTCTTCTGGATCATTAGCCACGTTTACATGGACAAAGGTAATCGGAATAAATGGCCGATGGGAATATTGTGTTTGGATTAATCTTAATCAGAATGAGACTGTATTATGAATGAGAGTGTTGTTTTAAGCCGATTGAGAATCCAATCAACATGCACGTCAACACTTGTCAGGATCACATTATTCTGAATGTGGTAAACTGACCCATGTGAGCCAGACTTATTTCTGCCACTCAACAACGCGGAAATACGCTGGGAAGCAAAACTGTCAGGGCTCCAGATACAGCCTTTCTATTTGAAACATTGGAACTAACACCAGGTCCACTATAGAGCCCACAATGAGGCCCAGAAACAGGAATGTGCTGCAGGTGGAGACCACACCTTTTTCCTCATCTTCCTGGGAGTTATGTCAGACTATGAAAAGGCTTAGACCCCAAGGTTTAACCACATGTACGCTGTGCCAAGATAACTGACCGTGTGCTTATGGACGCCACATCTGTGATGTACACATTACCCGTGAATTATGTGTTTTTTGCCAGTAACTGCTTCCAGCCGCTCCAACAACCTGCAGCCTCGTCTAATGTTTAACAGGCTGAACGGTCTGCTGCATCAGTCTTTCACTTTTTCTGTGACTTTGGATTAAGTCCTCAGTAGGATGATTGATCCTAATATCCTAAGATTTCATATCAGCATTTTCCCCCCAAATCAGATCTGATGTGTTTTGGAAGTGCTACTTTAACTTTCTCAGCAGTGTCATTTTAATAACTTTTCTGTTGAATTGTGGCACTTTGGCCTGGAGATAAGGCAAATAAAAATATGTTTTACAAAACTTGTACAACCTTATAGGAAATTAAAATAGTTACTAAATATTTACAAAAGTTCCTAAAACTAATTTTACTTTTTTAATCAGCCTTTGATACAGAATATTAAATACATCATTAAAATGGGATCTAGATTACGGTATATTGGTTTGAGATTTGATTTGGGAACAAATTATGCACTATTCTATTTTTTGAAAAGCATTATTTTAGCGCTTTATTTAGCATGTAAAGAATCTTGGCTTGATTCATGCATAGAATCTGGCAAAGGGATAAAACAAACCAGATTACTCTGCGCTGCACAGAGACGGCGTTCTCACAAGCAGAAAAAGGCTTGAATGAATCCCAAACTGGTTAAAATAATATTGTATAGCCTGGATTTCACCAGTTCACTGGTCTTTTATTTTTAAATAAGAGCTAACCCAAAGTATGACTTCACAATGTTAAGAAATCCTGCGATAGCAAGATATTCGTAAATATTATGATACCGGCTGGGATGTATGCCTGTTTTCTTCTTTCCTCTCTTTCTCAGCCGTGCTTCCATCTCTGTGTGACCTTCAGCGTTTTGGGCATTTTTGGGAGCAGCTGCTGCCATGAGACTCTGTCCAAATGGCTAAATATTACAATATTACTATATTTCAGTGGCTTGTTCATAACACGTGTGAATATGTCAGTCAGCAATTATTGAACTCCTAACAGTCCTTTGCTAAACAAATAGTGAACAAACTGATATTTTCATGACCATTTATTCATGTTTCCTGCAGCCTAACTCACAGCATTTCAAAGTTGTTAAAAATTGATCTAACCCTTAACTAAAATGCTAAATCAGATGATAACTCCAACTCTTTCTTCTTCACTGATGCTTCTGAATAACATAGTGGCGGTCCTGATGTGTTTCTGTGAAACTCACATGTTCAGTGTATTGAGAACTGAACGGATCCGTTCCAAGCCTGAAAGATGTGTTTCTATTGTAGACTTCTGTAGTAAAAAAGACTGTTGAAACTATATTTTAACATATTTAATCTAAAAGGCAGAGGGATGTTTATAGCTCAGTACTGGACTCTCATAACAACAATGCAAGACAGGTAAATTTCCGGAGAGTGTCTGACACTCAGCCACTATAAATCAAAGACATCCAAGGAAAAATGAATGAGTGTTCCTAGAGAAGAACCCAGAAAATGCAGAAACACACTGAAAAAAATCTACATTTATAATTAAATAAATACATCACAGACTTGTTATCAGGGCATCAACCCTCCAGACCACTCAGGTCTTCTGGCTCCAGCCTGCTCTGCAGAACCAGAACCAGAACCAGAACCAGACATGGAGAAGCAGCATTTAGTTCCTATGCTCCACTGATCAGGAACAAACTCCCAGAAAAGTGCTGAAAGCCTGAGTTCCTTTAAATCATTTCAATTCAGTTTTATTTCTATAGCGCTAATTCACATCAAAGTCATCTCAATGTTCTTTCCAAAGTCAGATTCCATCAAGTTCTCCAGGTTGGTCAGAAAGTTTCCTCTCTGAGCCACTCTAACTAGAAGCTTTGTCACAAAGGAAAGTTTTAAGATTAGTCTTAAAAGTAGACGGGGTGTCTGCCTCACGGACCAAAACTGGGAGTTGGTTCCACAGGAGAGGAGCCTGATAGCTAAAGGATCTGCCTCCCATTCTACTTTTAGAGACTCTAGGAACCACCAGCAGACCTGCAGTCTGAGAGCGAAGTGCTCTGTTAGGAACATACGGGGTAATCAGAGCTCTGATATATGATGGAGCTTGATTATTAAGGGCTTTATACGTTAGAAGGAGAATTTTAAATTATATTCTTGATTTAACAGGAAGCCAATGAAGGGAAGCTAAAACAGGAGAAATATGACCCCTCTTGTTGATTTTCATCAGAACTCTTGCTGCAGCATTTTGGATCAGCTGAAGGCTTTGAACTGCATTTTGTGGACTTCCTGATAGTAAAGAATTACAATAGTCCAGCCTTGAAGTAACAAATGCATGGACCAGTTTTTCAGCATCACTCCTGGACAGAATGTTTCTAATTTTTGCGATATTCCGGAGGTGAAAAAAGGAAACTCTGGAAACCTGCTTAATATGGGATTTAAATGACATGTCTTGGTCATCAGCATAACAGTGGAAGTTAATCCTATGCTGTCTGATAATTTTGCCAATCTGAAGCACATAAATCTTTAACTGGTCCAAAATGCAGCTGCTCGATTTCTCTCAAATGCTCCCACACACGCCCATATTACCCCCATTCTATTCTCTCTCCACTGGCTTCCAGTTCACTTTAAGATAGACTTTAAAGTCCTGCAGGTTACTTTTAAAGTCAAAAATCACCTTGCTGCAGCATATTTTTCTGAGCTTTTAACTGTTCGCCACAATGTCAGGTCTCTGTGCTCTTTAACGTTGATTGATATATGACACCTGTCCAGGAGTCTCTGTCGGTTCTGGAGGCTCTGATCAACCTGCAGGAGGAGCGCTGCTGTTCCTAGATCCAGTCCAGGTCAGAACCAGTGAGCCACCATCACTGTCCTGGTGGTTAGAAGCTGCTGCTTGGTGTGAGAGGAGGACTTGGTCTCCTGAACCATGATGAGATGCTGATGTAATCTCTCTGGAACGTGATGGAGGACCAAGCTGTAAACTCTGGGAAGTTAGAAGCTCCATCCTCCTCCTCTGTTCACTGATGGCTTTGCTCTTTGGACCAAGATGGCTTCTTTCACCCTCTTTCTAACATCTGTTCTCTCTGTCCAACATCAGGACATCATTGTCATCAAAAGAGTGTCCTTTGCTCTTGAGGAGCAGGTTGATTGCTGAATCTGGCCCAGAGCTGTTGGTCCTCCTGTGCTGCTCCATGCGTTTGCGTAGCTGTTTAGTTTCTCTGATATAGCAGTCCTCGCTGCTGTCTGTCTGTAAGGCATACCAATCTGTTTCCCTGCATGTGTTTTCCACTGCTGCTGCTGTGGTCATAGTTGCTTCTCCACCGATGCGCTCCTCTCATGGCGCCGGGTTTTTCCAGCTACTGACCCAACTGCTGCAGCGGAGCTTTTGAAATGTCGTATATCCGCCTGACAATGAGCCTGTTTGACGTAAAACCGCACAGAACCGTCGTGGCATCAGCTAAATTCCTAGTTGGAGTGTAACAAAGTAGTTAAAATGCTAAGCGGGGTGAATACTTTAGCAAGGCGCGGCGTATTTTGATACGTATTTCAATTTTAGCTGACAAATGCAATTTTAGAAGTTGCTATACAGTGAAAAGATATTAATTCAGTTTATTGACACAATTAAAAGAACCATAACGACCAGGTGAATCCACGATTCCAGAGGAACCAGATGATCAGCAGATCAGGATTCTGTTAGTTGGGGAAACTGGATGTTTGCAAAAGTGCAACAGGAAACATCGTTTTATAAAAGAGTTTCTGTCCCGTGTGTCTCACTCCTCAGTAACGGCAGAAGGAGAACAGACATTTAGAAGACTAATCCCAGGCTGTGGTTGGTGCTCCAGGTCTGATTGACACCAGAAAACTCGATGGATAAATGCATCTCCCACTCTGGTCCTGGTTCTCCAGTGTTCCTGGCTGTTGTTGAAATGAAATGATTCACAACCTTAACAGCCAACTGTGAAAATGCTGCAGGTGTTTGATTGTTTTTAGAGAAAAGGCAGCCGACTACACCGTGGTCCTGAGAAAGCTGGAACGTCCTCAGAAGAGTTTCTGAAAGGAAAGAAGGACAGCAGTCAGTGCGGTGGAGGATGCCAGATGCAAAGATCTCAGTCAGGTCAGAGAACTGCTGGAAGATGACTGAGAAAAACGGAGGAAGTCGCTACAGAAACAAACTGATGAGAGAAGCAGAGACAGCCGTCGAAGTACAAACACATCCTTCTGCAGCAGGGGGCCTGAAGAAGACAAGAATGGCAGAGAGCGCCAGCTGGGTCATTAAAGACTTCATCCCACATGCAGGCGGAGGATCTGACTCTGGATTTGCAGGAAGGTGCTTTGGATCCCTGGATGCTCGAACTATTGCTGCAGGATCAATGGCTGCATTGGGAGTTTGTAAAAAGGAGAACTAACAGCCAAACAGGCTGCTTTCTAAGGTGATGCCTACAAGAAACAATTAATTTGATCTCTAGTTAAACCAAAATAAAATAAAGATATAAGGTTAGTAATTTTTACTGTGTAATCTTTATCTGATCATGCTTTGCTTAGTTTATGACAGTTTATGGCATCTCTCCTCATCACCGCTATTACATGCACTGCAGTTATGAAGTTGGCTAAAACATGTTTAAAAGTGTTTTTTACTCTTCATACAACCACATTGTCTTGTTAGAGTTCATTTAAGGAACGGATGAAAGATGTTTGTAGTGAGTATCCTTTATTTTATAGCTAAATTGTCTGATATGTAAACTGACTGCTGATAACTCTCACAGCTGCTATAGTCAAAGGGGAGCTTGACAACGTCTAAACAGAACAAGTCGTACACCGATGATGATTCTAGGAAACTCTGGGGACATAAATGGTCAATTTAAAAGTAATGCTTCAATAATCATAAAGATGATTTCTCATGGTGTCAGTAGAGTGGTGTTATGTTTTGAAATAATGAACATTATGAGGGTGAAAATAATTTTTTGTGTACAGTGATGTTCAAAAAATAAAAAGAAGGCCAATCAAAATATTATTAAATCAATTTAAATCATGCGGGGCTCGAGCGAGAAATGATAACACCCCTCCACACAACACAGCGTCCAATCAATGATAGTTTATCGTCATCCAAAAGGATCAATGTTACAGTAATTGATCAATATAGATGGACTTCATGTGTTTCTTTGTGTCGCCCCATGTCAACTAGTCCAGTTGTACCGCAGTGTATAGAATAGGGAGATGCATGGTATTGTCTTTATATTTATATACATAATATTTAGCATTTTCAGCTTACGCTGTTTGCACTAAATTACTGCAAAGCAACGAAAATAACTGCCAAGAGCGAAAAGAACTTAGATTAAAAATAATAAAACAATGTAGGAATAAAATAGGAACTAACTTGAACATTTTTATAAATGTCCTGTTTTCATAAACTGTAAGCTTAAAATTTTCATAATTATCCATAACAAAAGATGAAAAACATCCGTATGTGTGTAATTAATCCATATAAGGCGTTTTACTGAAATAAATAAACCTTTCAATAATCTTAATTTATTGACTGTAAATGCAGAAAAAATGATTTGAATCAACGAGCATTTTCCAGTGAAACAGTGACTCCTGCTGGTCAGGACGGATGTGACGCTTCTTTTCTTCCTGACAGCTGAACCGGAAGTGTTTCTGGGCCTTTTCCGCTGTTAGCTCCCGGTGCCTCGCTGGTCGCTACATGCTAACAGAGTTGTTTCTCCAATGGCAAACAGAACCGTTAAAGATGCAAACAGCATCCACGGAACCAACCCGCAGTACCTGGTGGAGAAAATCATCCGGACCCGAATCTATGAGTCCAAATACTGGAAGGAGGAATGTTTCGGTCTGACCGGTAAGTGTTAGCACGTTAGCACGTTAGCATGTTAGCTTCCTGAAAGCTAATTTCAGCGCGATAACAGAAACGTTTTTACGGCCATAGGGCTGTTTCTCAATGATAATCTGTCTAAAATACAGCTAATATCACGGCAATATAGATGCTGTTCTAATCATTGTTTCTGTAAAATGTTTGTTCTAAAGTTAATTAATATTATACTCTGTTGTGTCTTACGTTGATTAAATTCTTGATACTTGCAGGATGTGATCTAATCTAGTTCAGCGCAATCAATCCTTAAGTTATGTGCTTTTTGGGGAAATTGGCGACAATAAAGTGAAAATAATCAGAAACTTGACTGAAACTGGGAGAAAACAAACAGCTAAAGTCAATCTGTGGAACAAAGTCTGTTAGGAAAAGTGTTCAGAGAGCAATACGAGCTTTTTAATTTCTACCAAGATCAGGTAGATACTTTAAATCTGTCGTCCTGTGGTCGTTTATGGCTCAGTTAGAATTAAGAAACAGTTAAATCAGTGACCCCAAAAGTACATTTGTTCCGATAACGTCTTAAAGCTTTAAACACATTTTCTAAGATTAATTTATGAACAAGATCACTTATCATGGTAAAAAATTGGCGGTCTTAAAGCGTTTGAAACCCTTGAACACTAATCTTTATTTATTCTGTAATTATTGTTGTTCTGTTGCTCCTCATCTTTTCTTCTCCAAGTCACAAATATTGTTTATCATAGAGACGTGAGCAGTCAGCGCGTTTTGGCTGATTTCTTTGTTTCTTAGCAGTTATTTGTTCATATCAGAGGTTTTGTTTCTAGAGTCTGAGCATCCCGTTTGTGTTGGTCTCTCCATCAACTGTGTGTGTGTGTGTGTGTGTGTGTGTGTGTGTTGGCAGCTGAGCTGGTGGTGGACAAAGCCATGGAGCTGAAGTTCGTCGGCGGGGTTTTCGGCGGGAACATCAAGCCGACGCCGTTCCTCTGCCTCACGCTGAAGATGCTTCAGATCCAGCCGGAGAAAGACATCATCGTGGAGTTCATCAAAAACGAGGATTTTAAGTTGGTTCTTTTCTAACATTTAGTCTTTTCCACACATTATTTCAGCAGATGTTGAACATCTGGATCCTGTCCCAGCTGTGGTTTAGGTTTAACCGCTTTGGAAGAATAAAAGAATCGTGGATCCCGAGAGAAGTGGAAATCATTTCTTCTGATCAAAGATCAAACTGTCTCCGTGCTGCTCAGGTTCTGCAGAACGGAACCATTAAGGAACTCAAAATATAGATGGAAAAAAAAAGAAACTAAACTTTAAAAACAAAAAATGCTGTTTTTAACCTGTTTTTGTTGTTAAAATAACGCCCTGCCCACCCTGAGGCCTTTACTGTGAGGTAGAAGTGAAGAACACCAAGAGTTTTAGGCTCATTGTTGTTTCTGTGGCTGTTTCTCATTATTTAGACCTGCTGGTGATGCATGAAAGAGCTCAGAAGGTGGAGATATGTTTATCTTTCTGACAGTTTCCTCCTCACCTGCTTCCTCAGGTACGTGCGCCTGCTGGGAGCGATGTACATGAGGCTGACCGGCACCGCCGTGGACTGCTACAAGTACCTGGAGCCGCTCTACAACGACTACAGGAAGATCAAGAGTCAGAACAGGAACGGAGGTGAGTCCGGGAAGAAAGAACCTGGAAAACCCAAAAGATTCTTTAGTTTTAAACCAAGTTTTATCAGATGTTTGTTGAACTCCACTTCAGTGGAAGTAGAGCTGAAACTAACCGACAGAATAAAAGATGTTCTAGTTGCTAGAAGTCTAATAAATCCTTTATTTTAATATTAAAAATAAAAGTTAAATATTGTCTAAAAAACTAAAACCCTTCATTTCAGTCGTGGGTTCCTCTGTAAGGCGAAACAAGAATCTGTTTCCATTAAAACTTTTATTTAAAATTCCACAAATTGAAGCGTCATGGCAGGTTTTAGCTCTAAGCTGGTTCCCACCTGGGCAGGTAAACGCGAGCAAAGCTTTAAGTCCGTCTAGAGGAATTAATGTTGCCTCGTTAAATTAATAATTTATTCAGTAACTGGTTTGTTGTGAGATCGTCTGCTTCAAACCATTTTCATCCGCATCTCAACGTTTTCTGCTCAGCTTTGCTTAAAAGACGATCGTTGCTACGATCCGCAGCTTAAAGTCAGCAGAGAAACTCAGAGGCTGAGATAATCGGCCAGACACGTATCAGAACCGCCAGTCAGAGGAAGACATGGCGGACCGGACCGAGCCGGGTCCAACCCAGACGGATCCAGAACGTTTGGATCCTCACAGGAACCGCCGTCGACCACGTGGATTCTGGGTAGAAACGGCGTTCTGCCTCTGACTGCGCTTGGCTGCTGGTTCTGGTCGGAGCGTCTGGGTCGGCAGGCGGCTCCTGGGTCCACATCCCGCCCGGCAGCTGGATCAGAACCACAAACAGCTGGATCAGAACCGGACGGGAATGACTCTGACCCGTGTTTCACGTCTGATGAGGCGGTTCTGGTTCTTCTCTCCCTCCAGAGTTCGAGCTGATGCACGTGGACGAGTTCATCGACGAGCTTCTTCACGCAGAGAGAGTCTGTGACATCATCCTGCCGCGCCTTCAGGTCAGTTCAGAACCCAAACCCACCGTTCTGGTTCTGGTTCTGGTTCTGGTTCTGGTTCTGGTTCCTGATGCAGAAATGTTCTGACGCGGTCTCGTCTCGCGCCTCAGAAGAGACAGGTCCTGGAGGAGGCCGAGATGTTGGACCCCCGGATCAGCGCTCTGGAGGAGGACCTGGACGAAGTGGAGAGCAGCGAGGATGAAGATGAAGAAGAGGAGAAGGTGCCGCCTGCGCAGTTTAAATCTTCTACGATGATTTTCTGTCTTTGCAGCTTCCTGCTGTTTATGTTTCAGCTCTTTAAAGCGTGTTTGCACCTTTAATCGTGACGCTTGACGTCGTTTAATCAGCCAGACGTTAGCGGCTCGTTTCCTCGCTGCCGTTTGTCCCTTCAGACGTTTTCTGACGTTTTCTCTGATGGCAGTTCGAGCGGCTGCCCAGCCCTGAACCCCACAGGCGCAGCCACCGGGACAGCGACCGGCCTCGCCGCTCCCCGTCGCCTCGTTACCGACGCAGCCGCTCTCCTCGCCGGTTTGTGCTCCTCTTTTAGTTTTTTACGTAATCAGAAGTGAACTGGTTCTGGTTCTGGCAGCAGAGATAAACCGCGCTGCTGTTTGCCTTTCAGGAGGAGCAGATCTCCCAAGAGGCGAAGGTGAGACTCGTGAGCGCCGTCGGCCGCGGCTTAGACGGCGCCGCTGGACTCTAAACGTGTTTTTGTTTTGTCTGAACAGCCCGTCGCCCCGCAGAGAGCGCCACCGCAGCAAGAGCCCCCGGCGGCACCGCAGCCGCTCCAGAGACAGGCGGCACCGCTCCAAATCACCCGGTAGGTTCTGCAGAGACCAGCGCAGCCTTTACCAGTGGAGGTCTGGACTTTGACTAGGCCATTGCTGCTCCGTGCTGCTGTGTCTGGGATCGTTGTTCTGTTGATGACCCAGTTTGGGCCTCACATCTGACTCTGGCTGCAGCTGTTGAGCGCTAAGCCTGGAGCTGACGTGGCGACCAGAAACAGGAAGCTGTGGGGACACGTTGTCCTCCGTGGGGACACGTTGTCCTCCGTGGGGACATGTTGTCCTCTGCAGGTTAGATACCGACTGGACCAGAGGTCAGTCCCTCGGCTGCAGCTAGGGCTGAACAATTAATCGCATTTTCAATATAATCGCAATTTAAAAAAACGCAATTTCCAAATCGCAGAGTCTGCAATTTTTGGCTATGTAACAATCAGGGAATTAGACACGTCCATTAGTAAAATGTTTAAAGTGGGTTTGCCTCCACATGGAAGGGAAGACAGTTGCAGCAGTGAGATAATCTAATTTTATTACTTGTTTTAGAGTTTATATAATCATACATAGCATTAAGTACAGATCAATCAGTTTAATACATAGAATTGCTTGTTGGTTGCACTTTATGTTCAACAAGGATTGATGTCTAAAACAATGGGGTACCGCGCGCGAGCTATTTTTAGAAACACAACGTCACGATGACGTCACATCTCGTGGTACGCAGTGGGGCAAACTCCGGAAACCTGCCGCTGCTTTGCTTTAAAAGAGACATGCGTTAGCCTAGGTTTTACTCGGTAAACGACTGCTTTTTCCAAATCTAAGACCATGGTTTTTAAACATTGTTGCTATGGAACGTGCAACAGCGACTCGAGTTACGCTGATCGGCCGCATATGAAGGATGTTTTCTTCAAGACTGCCAAGGAGAAATGTGTGCGCTGGGTTCACCGGGGCGGTCGGCCTACACAACAGTTCAACCCGGAAAAAGTTACCAAATTCACGTACATATGTAGCAAGCATTTTGTCGGAGGAAAGGGCCCAACCGAAGAACATCCTGACCCAATTCCAGCGACATCAAGTCAAGGTAAGAGTATTTTGGTGGCCGACATGTTAATAAAGTAGCGCCTGCTACTATGACAGCATATAGGCTATCATGGTAGCAGGCGCTAACATGATAGCCTGCTACCAGGATAGCTTACTCAAAAACATTTCAAATGAGACAAACATTAAACATATACCCATTCCTGGACGGTGATTGCAAACAACAACAACAACAAAAAAAAAAAACGGCCGACGCTGCCATGATCGCCGCGCAGGAAAAAAAAAACAAAGCTTACCGTTCGATCAACTCGGCCAGTTTTCCAGTCTTTTTAAACCCTCGAACCTCAAGCCATCGTTTGAGCTGAAGGTTGGTGTGTTCTTCGACAGTTCGACCAGTAATCCGTGTGCCTGGGACATCGTCTTGGGAAAGTTTAACGGCTGTAAAGTCGGTCATATCGCTGTTTCTGTTGCGCGTGTAATAGCTGGGTTATCCGTGCTTTCTCTCCTGTATGCCCTACCTAAGCGGCAAAAGGGGCGTTGCTCTTGAGACGGTGACGTCACGTGTGCGGTACCCCATTAAAAGCTGTTCTCTTGAACAATATTCTGATTAATAAAAACATTAAAAGTTCTTGTTTAAAATAGTCCTTGTTTACAAACATATTTATTTAGACGCCATTTTTGTTGCTTGTGGTTAATGCGGAGAAAAGTCAAAATTACAATTTTGGTTGAAATACATCGTAGTCAGAACGCAATAATTTCTGCTCTGAGTTTAGATGCTGCGGGTCTTTTAGCAACTAATCTGCACAGCGAGGAAACAAAATGATGTTTTGTTTGTATATGTTTAAAAAGACATGATAAATTAAACTGGGGGGAAAAAAATCGCATTAAATCACAATATTAAGAAAAAAAATCGCAATTAGATTATTTTCCAAAATCGTCCAGCCCTAGCTGCAGCCCAACCAGGCCGGCTCTGACCGGGACCAGAACAACATAATCTGCCCTGCATGGCCAATAAAAAGGTCACATACACCAACGTTAGATCAGACCGCCTTTAGCTCTGATCACGGCTCACATTCACTGTGGCATCGTCTCCATAAGCTGATAACCAGCTGATGAATCCTGAAGGCCGAGCCATCAGGGAACATCCACGGCGTGGATTAGCTGGTCGTTCAGCGTACTCAGCAGTCAGCTGGTACTGTAGGCACTGGGCGTCATGGCTGCATCGCTTCCAGCCACGTTTCTTCCTGTAGGACGATGCGTCCTCACGACCCTTCCAGGTTCTAACGAACGGTTCAAAGCCCAGTGTTGGTAGTTTGTCCTCAGATGTTTGTCTGCTTGATGCGCACCAACCATGTGAACCTTCTGAAACAGACCGACATCTTTTCCTCAGAAAGTGTCGTTCCACATGGTTGTTTAAGAAATGAGGAGCAACTCATTACACCAGTTAAGATTAAAGAACTTGTTTCCAGCTGAAACATAATCGCCCAGCAGTAATTATCCAATGGGAGGCTCAGGCATATCTGCTTAGTTAATGCCAGGTGGAGACTTTCTTTGGCCCGACAGTGTCTAAGGCTCCATCAGAATACCCTGAATAACATCTCCTACCTCCTACCTCCTACCTCCTAGCTCCTGCTCCTAGCTCCTACCTCCTAGCTTCTGTTCCTTTTCCTAGCTCCTACCTCCTTTCTCCTTCTGCTCCTTGACCTTTCCTAGGTCAGCAGAACTCCTTCAGGGAGGAAAGGAGCTTCAGCTGCTGAGCTGATTCCAGACTTTAACTCTGACGTCATTAGTGACGGAAACATGGAGGTTGGAGTCAGAAACATGGAGGATGGAGTCAGAAACATGGAGGATGGAGTCAGAGACATGGAGGATGGAGTCAGAGAAATGGAGGATGGAGTCAGAGAAATGGAGGATGGAGTCAGAGAAATGGAGGATGGAGTCAGAAACACGGAGGATGGAGTCAGAGACATGGAGGATGGAGTCAGAAACATGGAGGATGGAGTCAGAAACACGGAGGATGGAGTCAGAGACATGGAGGATGGAGTCAGAAACATGGAGGATGGAGTCAGAGACACGGAGGATGGAGTCAGAGACACGGAGGATGGAGTCAGAAACACGGAGGATGGAG
This sequence comes from Fundulus heteroclitus, assembly GCF_011125445.2. Lineage (NCBI taxonomy): Eukaryota > Metazoa > Chordata > Actinopteri > Cyprinodontiformes > Fundulidae > Fundulus > Fundulus heteroclitus. The sequence continues at coordinate 112,689 of NW_023396879.1, forward strand.
TCAGAGACATGGAGGATGGAGTCAGAGACATGGAGGATGGAGTCAGAAACATGGAGGATGGAGTCAGAAACATGGAGGATGGAGTCAGAGACACGGAGGATGGAGTCAGAGAAATGGAGGATGGAGTCAGAAACACGGAGGATGGAGTCAGAGACACGGAGGATGGAGTCAGAGACACGGAGGATGGAGTCAGAAACATGGAGGATGGAGTCAGAGACATGGAGGATGGAGTCAGAGACACGGAGGATGGAGTCAGAGAAATGGAGGATGGAGTCAGAAACACGGAGGATGGAGTCAGAAACACGGAGGATGGAGTCAGAGACACGGAGGATGGAGTCAGAGAAATGGAGGATGGAGTCAGAGAAATGGAGGATGGAGTCAGAGACACGGAGGATGGAGTCAGAGACACGGAGGATGGAGTCAGAGAAATGGAGGATGGAGTCAGAGAAATGGAGGATGGAGTCAGAGAAATGGAGGATGGAGTCAGAAACACGGAGGATGGAGTCAGAAACACGGAGGATGGAGTCAGAAACACGGAGGATGGAGTCAGAGACACGGAGGATGGAGTCAGAAACACGGAGGATGGAGTCAGAAACACGGAGGATGGAGTCAGAGACACGGAGGATGGAGTCAGAGACATGGAGGATGGAGTCAGAAACACGGAGGATGGAGTCAGAAACACGGAGGATGGAGTCAGAGAAATGGAGGATGGAGTCAGAGAAATGGAGGATGGAGTCAGAGAAATGGAGGATGGAGTCAGAGAAATGGAGGATGGAGTCAGAAACACGGAGGATGGAGTCAGAGACACGGAGGATGGAGTCAGAGACACGGAGGATGGAGTCAGAGAAATGGAGGATGGAGTCAGAGAAATGGAGGATGGAGTCAGAGAAATGGAGGATGGAGTCAGAAACACGGAGGATGGAGTCAGAAACACGGAGGATGGAGTCAGAAACACGGAGGATGGAGTCAGAAACACGGAGGATGGAGTCAGAGACATGGAGGATGGAGTCAGAGACATGGAGGATGGAGTCAGAAACATGGAGGATGGAGTCAGAGACATGGAGGATGGAGTCAGAGACATGGAGGATGGAGTCAGAAACATGGAGGATGGAGTCAGAAAGATGGAGGATGGAGTCAGAAAGATGGAGGATGGAGTCAGAGACACGGAGGATGGAGTCAGATCCTACAGCCGTCTGGACATGAACTACAGAGAGACGCTCTCTGCTTTACGCACGTTTTAGTGGATTTCTATGAGGGGCTGTACTGATATGTCATGTCCCACAAAGGATTGTGGGATACCTAAAGGGTTCTTAGCGCCGGTAAGGACGTTGTGAGGTTCCTAGGCTAAAGGAGCATCCAGGCTCCTTTTCCTGCCTCCTTCCTCACTATTCAGACTCTGACACATTTCTGCTGCGGCTGAAGAGTCCAGACCCACTAAGGTGATTCAGATGGAGCCTGTGTCCATGTGGGATTTGTTTGGTCATGTGACCGTGATGCAGCACGGGATTGGCTGTTGTTTCATCGTCCTATCGGTCATTTCTGAGCTTCTGACCGTGGGCTGAACCTGCTGGAAGGTCTCAGCTGCTCAGATGTTCTCCTGAGATCATCTTCCATTTGGTTCTGTGCTAAAACATTAAAATCTGCTGCTAAGCTTCAGCTTTAAAGGTCTCATGGTTTGAATCCAGACGTTGACCATTAATATTTGTATATTTCTGACTCTGGTTGCTCATCAGGTCACCACAGAAGCCACAGGCATCGCAGCCACTCCAAGACTCCAGAGAGGTGAGTCTCTGCTGCTCGGCACCAACACAGCTGATCTGATCCTGCAGATTTATCTGGTACCAGAACCTTCATGGTTAAAATCATCCCAGTAATTCCTCTTTTCTGTAATGTCAGCCTAAATTAACGCTGCTGCACATCTTCACTGTATTCAGCCGTTTTCCTGCTGGTTAAAAAGGTTTAAACCACCAATGCTGGTTAAATGTTTAGCAGATTTATTTTTTTTTTTTTTATTATGTAATTGGGTGTTTTTGCTGTATTTGTGTAGATTTTTATCCACTAATGTGTCCAGAGGATAAAAAGTAACCGAACCTCTAGTTACAGATTATTACAGCTCATAAAACAGTTTTTAACACTTTCTGGTTTAGCAGGTTTACATTTATTTACATTAAACCAGTAAAATCCTGTTTATGTAACAAACATAATGTTTAAGGCGTTATTTGAGGAGATGTTATAAAGGCATATGAGCAATAATAATCAGCTGTTACTGCGGTTATGACAGATTATAAATGACTAGTTATACGCTGCTAATATTAAGAATACTGACACGTTAGGTAATTAGGAGTGAAATTACTGATTCTTGTCTACACTGTAAATGGAAAAGGTGCTTTACCAGTTATAGATCTGATAAATTAATTTAATGTGGAGGTAATTTGTTGTAATAAAGCTGAAATGTAAATGACCAGGAAAGGATGGTAACGGGTCTGTTAAAACAAATTTATGCTTCTTCTTCTCACTTTAAACCTGTAAATATTCTTCTAGTTGATTGTTCTTTTCTTTTTGTTAAAAAAAATCGACTTAACGTTCTTGGTTCTGTTTGCTTTCATCCTCAGGAGTTCAAAGAAGAGCCACAAGAAAAGCCGGAGAGGAAACAACTGACCTGCTGTGTTTTAAACTCTTTTTTTTATTTCCTAATTTGTCTAATTTGTTAAAATTTCTACTTGAAGTGTTTTTTTGTTTCCAACAGTTTCTGGTTCTGATGTCTGGGTCGCTGATGGTTCTGTTTCCTTTTTTTACCTCAGTCTGGAGGTCAGAACCAACCAAACGATGTTCTCCTGTCGCTTTCAGTCGTCTCTGATGAATCTGAGTGTAAATAGAGAAAATGTTGTTTTTCGTACGTAGAAAATGTCCCAGAAATAAAACCGTTGATACCAGAATGTTTTTGTCTTTGACTTAATCTGAAGTTTGATGACTAAAATACGACCAGCGTTGGTTCTGCTCCTTATTTCAGTAAAGGCGGAGCTTCTGTTAATAAAGATAATCTGAATTTCTTCCGTTTTTAAGCTTTTTATTCATGAATGTCAGATTTAATTTAGTGCATTTCTCCTGGAAAAAAAATTTTGCAACTTGATTTGTTTTTTCATCCAAACTTTTATTTTAATCTTGTTGAGCAGATTGATTAAATGCAGAAGCTTTAGCATCTTAGTTTGTGTTTTTACGTTTCTAGTTGTAAATTTTTAAGAGCGTCACGTCTGTTCAGGACCCAGAACCCGGAGCTCCGGTTCGGCTGCAGAACCGACGCTTCAGCGCCTTTAGGCGTACCCAGCAGCCACCTGGGCTACCTTCTGCTGCTGTGACTTCATGGTGCCGCCGGTGCAGAGCTTGGTCAACGAGAACAGCTGCTGGGTGAGATTGCTGATGAAGAGAGAAGGTAGAGAGAAGAATGCCTGAGAGTCCTTCCTGTCCAAGAAACCCGTAGAGAACCGGCTGAGATTCTGCAGGAAGTCCATGGATGGACGGCAGGGGACGGGTCCAATGTCTGACCCGACCGCTTTACAGCTAAAACTACAAAACGTCTAAAATTTGGAATATCGAGAAAAAGCAAAATATTTTATGTCCCTCAGAATGAAACTTGTCTTCCTTCAGACTCTGAGGCCTTGATATTCAAAATAATTGCAAACTTTACTCCCATTTAAAAGCCTGACTTGAGCAGCAGTCTGGTTCTGGTTCTGGTTCTCCTCAGCCCAGGTACGACCCCAGGTGTAGGAGCTTCACACGTCCTCAGTCCACTCCTGGTCCAGATTCTGCTTGATGATCATCTCAAAGCTGCAGTTCTCTACTTCTCCCACACTTCTTCCTTCCACTCAACTTTCTATGACCGGGCCTGGATCCAGAACTCTGTCTTCCCCTCCTGGAGGGAGTCCAGGTCCGTCTCCTGGACCTCTAGTACCGCCTGCCGACCCGACTGAGACCATCTACAGAACACGTGTCAAACCCAATCCGGCCCATCAAGGCCGTTTCTCCGGCCCTCCAGAGCCAAAAGCCACATCATATCATAAAGTAGAGACATAAATCATTTAAGAGTTTATAAAGTGGCTAAAACTGAGCCTCCTGTAGTGAATGTTGATTATTTTAACAGTGTAGTAACAGCATCCTGCCACTAGATGTCAGCTTTTCCCACAACACATTAAAACAATCCAGAAAGAGAAGAAGTGATGCAGACTGAAGAGTTTAAAGTGTAACTCAGCCCAATATCAACTTTTTCTGCAGATAGACTATAACTGGGCCTAAGGTGCTACTTTTATGTTACTGTGAATGTTTTAAATTTTTATGTGAACTGGAATTAAATTCTGAAATCTAAAGTATCATCTATGCAGGAGCAGCAGGCCCTTTAAATGACTCCATGATGCCAAAGCGGCCCCATGTAGAAATGAGTCTGACTCTCTGGTCTAGAGGCTCAGGGAAGCTCAGCAGGCGACTGGAGGTGATCAGCTGCTCAGGAGACACCAGGAGTCTCCAGGTGAGACGCTGACGTTTGGGTTTTCATTCCCAGAACCACCAGAACCATCAGAACCACCAGGATAAAGGCAGGAAATGTTCCTCTCTGTGATGAATCTGTTTAACATACAAGCTTCTCCTCCTGGGACGAGGGACAACAAGTATCAAACTTTTTTTGATGCTCTTGCACATTAAATCGTAATTTCCGTCCCTTCATCGATGAAAACCCAACCACTGGTTGTTTTTATGCACTAATGCACTGCAGACTAATAGTTTTGGTCTCACTGCTGCTGATGTCCAAGCCACAGAAAGTAGTCAGGAAGTCAGGTTGATGGAGAAAACACCTGATTAATCCCAACTAATGTCATCAAAGTTGTACTAATATATACCTGTATGTTTGCTGAACAGCCTGTGGGCCTCATAAACACCTGAACCTGCAGGTAAGTTCAATGATTATTAGAGTCAAAGTGATGCTTGGTGAAATCTGACCTGCAGCCAGCTGATAAACCATTAAAATGAAAATAAAAATGGTTTTTATGTTGATTTATTTGAAAATAAACCTGGGTACATTATGTTTTTGTTATAAAAGCTGTGAAACACGCTCTGATTGGCTGGGAATGTTTAGTATTGTGTTTATTTAATACTTCAGCAAAGCCAGAGAACTGACAATTACACAAAGAAACAATGAAGCAATACATTTAGAGTCATTTCTGAAAAATACTGACAACTGATTGAGATTCCTTAAATCTTTTTATGATATTTTACTGTTTACACCAGAATAAAAACCAGAAGTTAGAAATATAAATGAAATGTGAACTAGACAGATGAGCAGATGTTATCTTGTGTTTAATCGGACGTCTCCGTCCCTTTAAACGGTGGAGACGATCTTTGGATCTGGAGTTCACACAGTCTGGACTCCTTCCAGGTTTTCCAGGAACTCCTGGATTTGCCGGCACATTCTGGACCTGCCGCGGTCCCGGATCCTCTCCAGCGTCTTGATGCTGTTCATCCGGCTGAAGCAATCCCGGTTTATGGCGGCGGCCTTCATGTGGTACCGGATGGACTCGTCCCACTGCTTTCGGTCGAAGTTGAGGTACTTGGCGTAGCCGTTGTAGATGATCTGCTGGTCTGCAGGATCCACAGGCCTCTGCAGCAGATCCCTGAAGATCTGGTCTGGTCTCTTCAGTCCCCGTCCGGACTTGGCCCAGACGCTCGCGAGGTCCACCTCCTTTGGTAGAGAAGACCCGGGGTAGAGGGCGATGACGTCCTCCAGCAGGCTGATCGCCCGGTCATACGTGCTCTGATTCAGGCGTCCATCCCTGGAGAAAACGATCTTCCATTTGTAGCAGAGAGCGGCGCACCTCTTCAGGTAGCGGGACTCCGGGGCCGTCCTCAGGGCCCGCTCCGCCACGTCGATCGCCTCGTCGTAGGAGTCGGTCTGTCTGTAGATCCTCAGCAGCGGCTTGATGCCGCTGTAGCTGCTGACGGGATCCAGTAGGATCTTCTCCGACAGCTCCCGGGCTTCATCTTCAACTCGCTCGCCTCTCTTGGCTCGTTGTTTCAGGTCGACAGCGGCCAGGTACGAGTTTTCTGGATCCTCTGCTCTGGCAACTCTCAGGTCCTCCAGGACGTCAGCGTCTGGGGGCACGTCTGAGTGTTTGATGGAGCTCAGCAGCCCGATCAGACGGCTGCTCTGCCACTCCACCACATCTGGCTGCATCTGGATGGCTCTCTGGAAGAGCTCTGCAGCCTGCTGCTCCTTCTCTTTGTCGAACTTCATCAGGGTCCAGGCCTTCTCAGCACACACCTCTGGGTGGAGCTCCTCCTTCTTCTTCTGTAGAGCATCCACCTTTGACAGGTAGTCCTGACTCTTCTCATCTTCACCCATCAGGTGGTGCAGCCAAGCCAGATTGCCAAAGTTCACCGTCAACCAGGGACCTTCATCAGCGTGTTTCTGCCGCTGGAAGGTCTCAGTGGCCTGGTTGAAGGAGCTCAGAGCCTCTTCAGGGGAGCCCAGCTGGTTCTGGATGAACCCCTGCAGGTTGTAAATGGGACCCAGCCAGAAGTTCCCCTCCTCGGTGCCGATGTCCTCCACCTTATCCTTGACACGGAGGATTTTGCTCCGGTTGGCATCCAGATTCCAGGTGAAGTGGCACTGCAGGGCCTTCAGGCTGTTCTCCAGACTCTGAGCAGAACTGGTGGGAAAAAACACAAAAATAAACATTTAATTAAATATGAGCAGCAGTAGAGATCAAACGTGATGGATGGAGAAAAAGCAGGAAGGATTCAATGGTGTTGGATATCAGACTCAGACATACTTTAATAATCGCAGGGGAAAATTACTTTTGTTACATGCTCCAGAATACACACATTGTTATATACGCATTTACATCATTCCACACAAGGTAAAATGATATATAGATATATATAGTCAATATAATATAGTCAATATAATATATATATATATATATATATATATATATATATATATATATATATATATATATATATATATATATATGTAACCGGGTTCTGCTTCAGTCCACTGTACCGGGCTGGCCCAAGTAACCCCTCGACTCTGCGTTGTGTAGTTTTTTTTTAAATGAAGACGAGTTTCTGGGTTGTCAGGCAGTTTATTTCCTCTCGTGTAGCTTTCACAGACTGGCCGTAATTACAGCAAAACATTCATATTTTCAATGTACAATGAAGAATACAATAATAAATTATGTACCTGAATGGGAACATATCGGGGTTTGAATCAGTGCAACGGCTCAGCTTCACTCAGCACGCTACAACAGAGCGTTATGTTAGCTTTTAACTTAGCACACCAAGTGTTTTACAATATTAAGAAAACTAAAAGTACAGATGTTGGTGCCAGGCACACATCTAGTAACTAATCATTACAAATTACTTGTCTAATTTAGTAAAAAAATGATGTTTTATGATGTTGCTAACACTTTTTCTACTGTGTGCTGAAGAATGCAACTCACCTCTCGTGTAGCTTTCACAGACTGGCACTGACTACAGGGACCAGCAACATATAACCAACCACACAAAGAGGGGGGCGCTATTTCCCCATTGCACTGATACATAGAAAGCAAGTGGAATTCTACAACTTAAACCTAAACACTGTTACACTTATATATATATATATATATATATATATATATATATATATATATATATATATATATATATATATATATATATATATATATGTGTATGTATGTATGTATGTATGTATGTATGTATGTATGTATGTATGTATATATATATATATATATATATATATATATATATATATATATATATATATATATATATATATATATATATATATATATATGTATATATATATATATATATATATATATATATATATATGTTGTTTGTATATCTGGAGCGTGTAACGAAAATAATTTCCCTCTGGGATTAATAAAGTATTTCTGACTCTGATTCTGGGAAGAAGATGAAATGCAGCCTGAGGAAACACTCCCAGGCAGGAAGAGCCCAGGCTGGGATTCAAACCCAGGACCTTCTGGCTGCAGGACAGCCTGCTTTATTTAATTACATCTTCTGGCTTTCGTTTTATCATCAAAGTTAAAAATTGTTAATCCTGCCTTTAAGTCTCATGTTTGCTCCTTACATCCAGATTTATTGGTTGTAGTCTAAGTTCCAGCTGTGATGTTTATATCTGCTGCTCCTGGATCTTCTGTGAGAACTTCTAACCGTCTCTGATTTATTGAGTTTCACTTCCTTCACTTGCTCCGTAGTCTTCGTTTCCCCACGCCACGCCTTCCTTCACTCTCTATTCTCCACGTGTTCCTACAAATTTATTCCCGGCCTAACACTTTATTTTTCTAGCCACTCCTTGAGTCATGAAAATGTACTAAAAGAATATTTAGAATAATCCAAACTTTAAACAGCGGGTGAAGCAGGAGCCTAGTCTGCCTACATCTACTTCAGAGCAGCCTGCAGGGAGCATGTCTGTTGTTCTGCGTTGACTTATTGACCGTTTTCCAACTTTTAATCATATTTTATGAGCACAGTTCAGTTATAGTGGCTTCATTTTAAATCCATCCATCCATCCATTTTCTGATCCGCTTTGTCCCTCATGGGGTCGCGGGGTGCTGGTGGCTATCTCCAGCGTACTTCATTTTAAATCATTGATCAAATTACATGAAACATGCTGACTCAACGTTCCACGTCTTAGTAACAAAGAATGCTGCTCGAAAAGGTTTTAGTTGATCTACATGCACTTTTACGTCACAAGGGTTAAACATCGTTATTATCATTATTATTGTTTTATTAACGCCTCATATTAAAAGTTCAGAAGTCAGCTTCGAAGCTGCTGCTGGAGCAGCTTTTATGATAATTTTCCAAGATTTCTTGGTAATTTACCACTATCTTAAAAAAGAAGAAATAAAGCGTTAAATTATGGCTAAGCTCATAACTGCATCGCTCACCTCATCTTCCAGCTGTTTCCCGTAAATATGAAGGTTTTTGTCGCTTCTGGGGTTTTTCTTCCAGCGTCTCTGATGGTCTGTGAGAGGCGCAGGCGCAGAATGATCGCCGGAGCTCGCGCAGAGTTTTATAAACCGCTCGATGTCGCTCAGCGACGCGCGAGCGACGAGGCGTCAAACGCGTCAGAGCGCGTCAGAGCGACGTCGCTTGGCTCAACTTTAACTTTCGTTTTCCGGGGAATGGGAACTCAGCGCTGAAACGAAAGAAAGGAAAACCTGATTGGCCAATAAAATAAAAAACGCCTTAAACTGCTTCTTGGCTTCGTTTTTTAGATTAGACGATGCGATGATTGTTTCAATGTGGACATTTCTACCGAATCGGTGCAAACTGCTGTCTCCAAATTAAAAAACAAACACATTTAAAACACATTTAAGTATGCAAATTTGAATGTCTACTAAGATCCTGCGATGTTCTATTGAAACCCAAAAAGATACTTAAGATATCAATATGCTTAGTATATATATATATATATATATATATATATATATATATATATATATATATATATATATATATATATATATATATATATATATATATATATATATATATAAAAAATCATCATTTACAGGGTTTACTTTGTGAGGTGGCTGTCCCCAACCCCAAATTATTAAATTACAATTAATAAAAATGACAGTGAAATGATTTCTGTCGTCTTTAAAAGGGTATTTTTGGTTTATTTGAAAGTGAAGTGTCAAAAAAGATTTTTTTTATAAATCATGAAAATATATGTAAAAAAAAAACCTTCCGACACATTGTAGGTTTTAGTCGGCTAGGACTGATTTAAGCCACAACTGTATTTTAATTTTATTATTATTTTTAGGATGTATCCTTTGTGCCTCTCATGCTTTGGCTGTATGGTGAGTAGCTCATCATTTTGCATCAAATTAAAGAAAATACAAGTCTGTGAGCTACAAAGACAAACCTTCATTCAGAATATCTACTGAGGAAATAATAACTTGTCTCTACAACGAGAAAAACGTGTTTGTGACTGAAAACCACACGTCTAAACACGTTGAAACATTTCCAGGTGGAGATGAAACTAGTGGGACGTCAGCAGGAAGAAGGGAACAAAGGAGGTTTGTGTCTGACACCATGTCAGAAACTGATGCTGGACTTCCTCAGCTGAAGCTGGTTAATAGTTTCTCTCTCAGGAGTGACACATATTTGCTTTTTCAGCTCGCAGACTTGTATTTTTCTTTAATTTGATGCATGAGTGTGTTGTGAAAAAGTAACGTCACATGTTTAGGAAATCTGCACTTCTGATCATGGAGATTTAGATTGTCTGAGGTTATTTTCAGCCTCAGTCTTTGACGTCACTTTTCACAGCTTTCATTCTTTCTCTGCATTTTTATCTTCTCTTTCATTTTCTTTAATTTTCTGTAATTGCTGATTGTTGTTCTTTAGTTCCCACACTAAAACTATTCAGTACCCAGTGAGGTGTAATCTGAAATTCAAGCACTTTTAGGTCATTTGAATATATTTAGTGTCAAATGTGTGCCTGATAAACATGCTTTGAGTTATTAGTTATTTTTATTAACGTAAAATAATAACAGTCTTATTCAGCCATGACAAATAAGATATTGTACTGAAACATGGGATGTTTTGTCAGAAATAAAGTATATTAAATTATCAACTTAGATATTGTGATGGTGTTTGGTTTAATAAAACTAATAAATCATTAGGGTCAACTTCTTCCCCTTTTCAAACAAAAATTGGAGTAAAAATCCAATGATTCTGATAAATCACACTTAAAAAATGATGTACTTTTTTTTACCTGTAAAATATAGAGAATTAAAGGTGAATTGATCAATATAACCATTTATTTCATCTGATATTTCTTTGTGTTTCGGTGGTGACAAATTTTGGGAGAGGAAAAATGTTCCACAACTATAAGAAAATACTAAGTTAGAATTAAATGTACAATTACTAGAAACGTGTAAGTTGTATATTATACAACTAAAATACATGAAAGGTTTTGGGGAAAAGACAGATTTATTTTAAGATGTTTCCAACTCTGATTTGGCACCGATTCTCCAGAATGGCTCATATAAGGAGACCTGAAAGTGAGAGAAATGACTATAAAAGCAGAAATATAGAAATGGTCTCATGTCTGAACCAGGGTTCTGCGGTTTTTACACGTCTTCCCTGCCCTACGCGCCTCAGAAGGAGACGCACCGGAAACGGTTTTACTCAAAATCTGGTTTTCCCTGTTTGTCCTTGTTTTTGGTAACAGAGTAACACAACTGAACAACACAAACCCATCAGGTTGTACGCCATGACACCATGTTTATTTTATTTATTTTTTTAGCTTACCTGCCTTTCTCCTTATCTGCGCTCACATCTTTAATTTAGCCACATCTTTAGAGCCGGCTGCAGAGCTGCGCTGTCAGATCAGGCGCTGCTCCAGTTTTTCACATCTATCTTCTCATGTCTACATTTTCCTCTCTGCGTTTTCAGTGTCACAGTCTGAACCAGGGACCACCAGTTCTGAACCTGAGAGCTAACCTCAGACGAAGGGCTACCTGTACTGACTTTAGAACTGGAAAGGTCCGAGCTCACCTTAACTTTATGTAAAATAAACACGTTTTTCATGCTTTGTTGCAGATATTGTCATTTTAAAATCTATATAAACACAAGTTTGATTAAACAAGAGGAGTAACGGAGTAAAATAAAGTTTTAGATGCAGCTCCCTGGTGGATTGTGCTGTTTTTAGAACAGGCTCCCGGCCACCACATGTGGTCCTCAGGGGCCACTTGGTGCCCGCGGGCCCCATGTTGGTGACCCCTGCTCTGAAATATTGAACGTGGCGCTTTAAGATTATGCAGAAACTCAGTTTAGAAACCGGTCAAATTGATTCTTGGTGTAATAAAAGGACTTGTTAAAATAAAACGTTATCTGATAAAGTCCATATTTAAACATGCTGAAGATAATATCTTTGCTGTAATAACATCTAATCTGCTGATCTAAGAAGGGAGCTTGATGCGGCAGACGTTCTTTATTTGGACCCTGCAGCAGGATCCTGCGTCGCGGCTACGCAGGATCGTACGCGCAGCGCGTACGTACGTACGTACGTCAGAGTGCTTCCTGCTTGTTGCTGCAGTTGGAAATGGCGGAGCTGAAAGAGGCGGGCGCTCCTCAGCAGCACCAGGAGGACGGAGGCGCTAAACGTGAGTGAAACGGCGCAACGTTTGCGCCCGAGTGTTCATTCTGCGGCGTAAAGTGCGCTTAGGATCCACGCGTTAGACGCCGTGCGCATGGCGCCGTGAAATGACGGGAATGTGAGTTTTAAGCGCAGAGCGGGACGAGGGCCTCAGCGCGGAGCTCCGCCACTGGGCCTAAACAGAGACAACAACAAGGCTGGAGGCGCAGCCGCAGAGCGGGGCCCGCAGATGGGTCTGCAGGTACCGGTACCGGTGCTGCTGCTGTCTGGCAGGACTAAAGAGCCGCTGCAGATTAAATAATAATATTATTATTACTATTAACACAAGACGGGAGGCGGTCTCACCGCTGCGCTAAAAGTGCGCACTTTTTCAAGTTTACACGCAAAAAACAGCTAGAAATAGAAGAGCGGATATTTCCTGATAAAGAAAGCTGCGTTTCTGCTTATATTCTCTGGTTTGCATAAACTTTAAAACTAAAAATACACCAGAGTCACACAACATGTAAACCTGATCCGGTTTAAAATTACTGTTTACTCCTAATGGAAAAGAGATGGCAGGAAGGTCCTTGGTTCAAATCCCACAGACTGCCACTCTGAGCCCCAGAATGCTCCCTGAGAGACGGCTTAGATGCAGCAGAAGACACATTTTTATTGGAGTTAACAAAGTTGCAATGGGAAATATAGATGGTTATTATTAGTTTAATCCCTCCTTATTTTTTATTTTATAATAAATAATCCCTCCTTATTTTAGAAAGTGAAACTCTGGGGCAGTAGAGAGGATTTTTCACTTCCTGCTTTTTAAACCCATGCTAACCTTTGCCTTTAACCCTGGTTCATGTCCCTTCATCAATCAGATTGTTAAATAAAGCAGGTATAGAGTATTTTCTGCTGGTTTGTATGTGGGAAAGTGTCAACGCTCTTTTATGGATCAGCTTTTATCGAGCAATATCTGTTTACTTGTTTTATTCAGATGATTTTTATTGTTTTTAGTGTATTTAATTGTTGAAGCAGCTTTGTTTAGTGTACCATATCCAAGACAAATTTCCCCCGTGGGGACAATACAGTATATACATCTATCTTATTGTGTTTTAATCTTTTATCGTTTTCTGTCATATTTATATATTTTTCTTATTTTAATATTCGTTTATGGTTTGCGGTTGCTTTTTGGACGACCCCACAGCGCTTCACACTATTCAGTCAGCGCTGACGGTGGTGAGCTATATTCTAGCAGACCGAAGCAGTTGCCAAACATCGGAAGGTGAGCTGTCTTGCCCAAGGGCACAACGGCTGAGATGCTCAGAGCTGGTGTTTGAACCGGCAAACCCGCTGGTTACAGGACGGCCTCCCTAGCAACTTCTCCACTGTCGCCCAATCATATGTTACACATGGAGAGCAACGTCTCAAACCTTAATGTCTAGTGATTACAGATATGAAAAACAATTACAGCGTCCCAGAAAATGTAAATATTGTAAAATAAAATTTGAATTTAGTGAAAATGTTCATTACTGGAGACTCCGGAGCCTCTAGATGGTCTCAGTCGGGTCGGCAGGCGGTACCAGAGGCCCAGGAGACGGACCTGGACTCCCTCCAGAAGGAGAAGACACAGAGTTCTGGATCCAGGCCCGGTCATAGAAAGTTGAGTGGAAGGAAGAAGTGTCGGAGGAGAAGGTGGATCAGAACCAGGGATGTGTGGTGGTACCACGGTGCCGGCCTAATGAATGTGATAGGTGGCGCTGTTAGTTTCCACGCCATGACTGACGGGAAACATCTCCAGATACGTCTGTCTGCAGACGAGCTTAAAGTAAAACAACCATCATTAACCCTGCTGACCAGCAATTTACAGCAACAGGTGGGGGAGGGGTAGTGCTGCACGCTTCTTTATGTTTGCCATGCAGTAAATGCTTTCTCTGATGTCTCCCTTAGAAATAAATGTAATCCACTGGCAGGATTTAAAGTGTTTAAGGTTTAGAAATGTTTCATTCCATGGAACTAAAAATAACTAAAATCTTCTTGAAATGAGTGCGTTTGTCCTTGATGTGAGCCGGTAAATACGATGATTTTCCAGTGGAATAAGATTTCTGCACTTAAAATAGGAACAAATCATCTCCATCATCTTATTTCAAGTGCAGTAGGTCTAGTTATCTGATTTTAGGGGTCAAAATAGTCGTTCCATTGGCAGATAATCTGCTCAAATCAAGGACAAACACACTTGTTTCAAGAAATCTTTACTTATTTTTAGTTCTGTTTTTGCAGTGCATCTGGTTCCTTGTCGTGATTTAAAAATAAGCGGGTCCAGTCCCCTGAGACGGTTTCATTCAGATCACACGACGATCCTGCGCTTCTCAGCCGTTTCCTGCTTTTATTTTTTAGTGCAGAAAAACCAGATAAAAAGAAACTGAAACTGATGCAGATTTGAATTTCTCTCTCCTGGCCTTGAAGGCGATGGAGCCACAGGTGAGGAAGCTGCTGCAGGTGAGGTCCAAGCCGCCGAGCAGAGTGAAGCTGCGGCAGACAGCGACAACAAACCTTCAACCACAACCTCCGGTAATTCAGCCAGACGTCTGCGTTTTTATGCCGACTCAGCAGGATTTCACCGGGAAACGTTGCAGATGCATGAACTGAAGGAGTGTTTTGATGTGTCCCCTGCATGCAGACAGACACATCTCCATCCAGACCAAACTGGAAGGCCTGGAGATGCTGGTGGACCTTAATGGTGGTGAGTTCAGCTCCCCAGGAGCGTCTCTGCCTTTCGTCTTATTGTTATTCTCTGTGTAGGAAAAAAAAAAGCACAAGAAGGAAATAAGTAATTTGATTGGATGCTGAACCTTTGGTCTGAATTTACATACAAATGATTAAAGAGGTCAACTTTCTTCAGACCTTTTGTTTTATGAAATGTTTATTTCAGGATCAGAAGAGATTGGAAAACACAAATAAGGACTCAAACACTGTTTCTATTAGAATATAAGGCACACATTTATTATTCCCCACAGAATACAGCAACACAAAACAGCAAGCACTTCACACACGCAAAGTAGCAAGCACTTAAAGCCTGGCAAACTTTCAAACAGGCGTGTTGTTCCATCTCTTACCATGGTTAGGACTGGGAAGTCGGTCAGTCCGATTAGAGAGCAATCCACGCCGCCGGGCGTCCATACAACCCATGGCTGACTTCAACAACTGAGGGCGGTCCCCTTCTTTTTATACTAATAAACAATGTATCAGATGGGAGCGAGAGTGGCCACTTCTCCCTCCCATCTGAGCTGTTCGTCCCGTTTCCAAAACAAAACCGTTCCCAGCATCTCAGCAGTGTGTGAAGCAAAATAATATTGCAAACTCAGATAATAGCGCAAATATAAGCAAAATAAGGAATACAGAATCAGTCTTTCCCACAACACATTGTCATAGGTTCCCACCACAAGTTAAAAGAAGTTAACACATGTTGTTCTTAGTTTTATGTGAGCAACATAGCAGGCACAAGCATATATGTTGCTCTTAGTTTAAAACTAAGCAGTTTTTCCCAAAATACATTGTCAAAGAACAAAAATAATTCTTTAATATATCACCTTTCCTTTACTAGATGCTAAAATCAGCTCCTTGTTTGTTCATCTCCTGCAACCCAAACACGTAGATGACGTTTAAAAGCCTCTAGCTGAAAGCAACCAGATGTTTGCAGATGAACCCTGATGACTTCTGGATTTGTTTTTGCCCTCCAGCCGGGCGGAAGTCCTGCCCTCTGTGTCCCGAGGAGAAATTTAAAGCTTGCTACAGCCACAAACTGCGCCGCCACCTGCAGAACCTCCACTGGAAGGTCTACGTGGAGTTTGAAGGTACCAGCCTGTCTCCTCCTGGTGTCTGCAGGGTTTCCCAGAGCTTCTCCGTCCTGAAGCCGTCAGCTCAGAGCCGCCTGACCGCTCTGAGGAGCCCCGCTGCTGCAGGTGATGCTGACTGTTGACCTCCGTCTCCTTTCAGGCAGCAGGATGTGCATCTGCCACCTGTCCTGCAGAAACCTGAAGCCCAGCCAGAGTGGAGATCAGGTGAGGCAGAAAACCCCCAACCTGCCTGCAGGTGGTGTTGCTGCATTGATCACAGACGGCTCAGCTCTGCTCAGAGGTTTCCATCCTCACCATGGAGGCAGTGGGAGATGCTCTTCTCTCCAGGAGGGATGAGGCGACAACATGCAGCTGCAGGCTTTTAAAAACAAGATTTTGATTTTTACTGGAAGTTATCTAATTCAGGTGGGGTCAAAAATATACATACGGGGTCAAATAGATGCATAAATGTGAAGGTTCTGCTTTTGGTCTCGAAGTTTATTCATCAGAACCAGCCCTGAAGAGAGAGTCCAGTTCTGCTGGTTCTGAGGCTGTTCTGGTCATAACCTTTATAGACCTGGATGGACCAGTTCCAGGCTCTGGTCACCCCCCCCCCCCCCCCCCCCCAGGAGTACTTTCTATGTTAGATGATAATAGAGGATGATCTGCCTCCCCTGATGATGTCACAGCTAACAGAACACCAGACCAGGTGTACCTTCTATGAAGAGAAAAATTAATGAGAAGAAAAAGTTAAAAGCTGAAATAACAACAAGCAATGCAGATTGGAGAGCAGTAGGAGAATTCAGCAGAGAGAGAGAATTAGACCCTGATGTCCTCCAGCAGCCTAAGCCTATAGCAGCATAACTATAGAGGTAGCTCAGGGTAACATGAGCCACTCTGACTAGAAGCTTTGTCACAAAGGAAAGTTTTAAGATTAGTCTTAAAAGTAGACGGGGTGTCTGCCTCACGGACCAAAACTGGGAGCTGGTTCCACAGGAGAGGAGCCTGATAGCTAAAGGATCTGCCTCCCATTCTACTTTTAGAGACTCTAGGAACCACCAGCAGACCTGCAGTCTGAGAGCGAAGTGCTCTGTTAGGAACATACGGGGTAATCAGAGCTCTGATATATGATGGAGCTTGATTATTAAGGGCTTTATACGTTAGATAAGAATTTTAAATTTTATTCTATTATTTACTACTGGACATCATCATCAGAGTTACCAGAAATATAAAAGCTGAAATATTGACTTTTTATACGTTATTCTTTTTTTTAAGATGTAACTGTTATCAGCTATAAACTCCAACTTGTTCCCCCAGTTCATGATAAAATAAATCTGTTTTATGTTTATTCATTAAACATAAATAAATTAAGGCTTTACCCCCTCATGCAAACCAAAACTGTATCTCTGACACGAAGCTGCGGTGACTCCGGTTTGGTCCTCCAGGTGTCGGGGAGGCACATGGCCCACTACCACTGTGTGGTCTGCTCCGTCACCATCGCCAGAAAGACCGACATGATCAGCCACCTGAAACGCCACGTCAACAAAGGCGAGACGGAGGCCAGCTACTCCGGGAGCTCAGACGTCCAGTTCGAGGAGCCGGGTGAGAAGCGCCGCCGATCGGCAGAGCCCGCCGGGCCCGAGCGAGGCGACCCGTCCTGAAATGTGTCTCTCTCTTCCTCAGCGCCGTCGGGTCAGGCCTACGAGATCATGAAGGAGCTCGGAACCAACGTGCAGCTCCTCCCGAACCACACCACCCCGCAGAAGAGCGACACCTACTTCAACCGCAAGATGAAGACCAACAGGTGGAGAGGCGCCTCACAGAAACCGGGCGGAACCGGCTCCGTTTCCGGATGCTAAGGCTGCGTGTTTGTGTTTCAGGCAGCTGGTGTTCTGCTCCCTCGCGGTTCTGGCCGAGGAGAGGAACCCGCTCGAGTGTCTGGATGCTTTTGGAGCGACAGGTGAGAGCAGTCCCTGCTGGCCCGGTACTGACCCGCAGTGGTATCGACCTGTTTTAGGGTCATGACTCAGCAGATTAAGGTCCAGACTTTGGTTAGGCCACTCACAAACCTTTTATTGTAGTTTTTTGGATCTCTGGCAGCAAGATCACGAACTGCTGGTAGAATTAGTTACAGGAAGTTGTCCCGGTCCTGAAGTATGGGGTAAGATAACTGTCAATACAAACACAAGCATAGGTATGTGAATATGAAAATTAAAGTCGATAAATGTGAAGACTTTTTAAGATTTGTATTTGTTCCTGGTTGTTAACCCATGGCGTGTGATATCACCTGTTTCATCTGTGAGAATACTGGTTTGGAAATTTTGTTCGGTACGCATTCTGTGCATGCAGGATGACAAATAAAGTTGTCTTAAGTCTAAAAAAGTCTAGAAGTTACGAATACAAGTTACAGAGTTACAGCTTTGCAACATTACAAGTTAAAATTTATGAGTACAAATCTACAACGCTGGTGAAGATTCTCAGTCATCCAGGTCATGGTCATTCCAAAAAAAGTAAAAAACAAAGCGACTGGACTTGTTTTCCATAGTTGAAGACGTGATGATTGGCCGGAATTACAGCTATAGAATTAATTCTGGCCAATCATCACCTCAATCCTCAACCTCATATGGGTGATCAAAACATCGTTCCGTTAAGCCAGGCCAACAACAACCCTAACAACTCCTCGTTACAGAGGAGTGGACCAGTTTTGGCTCAATCTGCTGCATTGATTACTTTAATGACCGCCCATTACTAAGGAGTGGACCTGTTTCTGTTGAAGTTGCATATTATCTAAGCCATTACAGGCCTTTGTTTGGCAGTAGTATAAAGCTTGGTACTCATCATTACTCCAGACTTTTTGAATTGAGAAAGCTTCCTGGAGAGGAAGCAAAACGTCTTCAACTACAGAAAACAAGTCCAGTTGCTTTGTTTTTTACTTTTTTTGGAACAAATCTACAACCCCTGAAGAAGCTGTTTTACTCCTTACCAGTAGGTGGCGGTAATGCTGTGGAATGTTTTTTTTTTTTTTTAACCAACCACCATTAAGCAAGAAGAAGACAGAGAAAACCGCCCCTGTTATCACCGCCACCTACTGGTAGGGTATGTAATAGCTTCACCATTAGCTGTAGATTCGTACTCGTAAATCTGTAACTTGTTTTCTCATAGATGAAACATCTGATGTCACACGTTTATGTATGAGTTGACAAACAGGAACAAATACAAATTTTTGATGTATTCACGTTTATTGACCTATATTTATGGATTCAGAGACCTACGCTCACGTTTATATTGACAGTTATCTAACCCCATACTGAAGCAGCAAACAAGCCCCAGACCACCACACCTCCACCGCCGTGTTTGACTGTCAGGATGACGACTGCGTTTGACGCTCGGCTCCAAGTGTAGCTGGAGATAAACCTTCCAGAAAGGTTCGCTTTAAGGCGTTTTCTGGCAAATGTTGTGACAGTTTTGATTGATTTTTCTAGGTTTGTAGGTGGGTTTTTTATATCTATAGGGGTGTCAGTCAGGTATCCCTCCTGACAAGTAGGATTTTAATTTTTTTTGTTTTTTTTACCATTCACACAAGGACCATACACTTCAAGGTGTAGACCCTTAAGTACAATGAATGACAAACAATTGTTTTACACATAAGACCAACAACAGAAGTTGGTCAGTTTTTTTGTATTTTTTAAATGTCCATTCAAAAATAAACATAAATCCCTTCCCCACAAAAAACAAAAATGTCCTTGTTTCCTCCCAAGTAGGCAGGCTTCAACACAAATTGCCCCACAGCAAGAGCTGTGAATAAACAGAAAATACATAAGAACCCATACACAATTTAAATTCTACAATACACCAGCAATATCACAACACCACAAACAAAACATACAAAAAAATAGACTTACAGATCAGGAGATGGAAATCTGGCACACAGCAGAAGCAGGAACAGGTTTTCTTTTGTTGCTTTCACTGGACAAATATATTTACATTTATTTTAACTTCTTAAATGAGCACTGTGATTAGTTTTGCTTAATGTTGGGTTTTTGAATAATTCTAAAACTTACGGGAGATTTTGTATCTGTGACGTCATCAGCTTCAGGTGACACGTCGGCAGGGCAGGAGCACAGAAGTGGATGTATTATTTATTATTTGGCTTATATTTAAAGGATCCGTGAGAGAAAAATCTATCCAGCAACAAGCAGGTTGTCACAATGTGAAACGGGCCTTTGTGTTCTGTTGGGTAAGCAGTGGTTCTGGCCTTGGAGCTCTCCAATGGAGGCCATTATTGTCCAGTGAACTCTGAGCTTAACTGAGGTAGAAATTAAACAGAGAAATCTTTAAAAGAGCAAGAACATTTTCACGGCTCTCTGGACCTGAAAAGTTGGACATTTCAGAAGTTTTGCCTCGTTTGTGATCAAGCTGTAGAAATGTCAGGGAGGACTTCTAAAATCCTTGGGCCGGACTAAAGATGACTAACCGGGCCTGTTCTGCTGTTCTTCAGGCATCATGGGCCTGCAGTGGGCCAAACACCTGCGTACCGCCGTCAGAGTGACGATAACCGACATCAGCGACACGTGCATCAAAATGATCAAAGAGAACTGCGAGCTGAACAACATCCGCGTCGATGGCGGCTCCCGAGGCCCGCGGGGGCCCGAGAAGGCGTGCGGTGAGGCGGAGGCGGCTCCCGTTGCTACGGTGGAGGTTGCCAAGATGGACGCCAACGTCATCATGCATCTGCGGCCGTTTGACTACATGTGCGTTTATCTTTAAACTCGCCCTGAAGGGTCGGTCTGTCATCAGATTAATTGGTTCCTGGCCTCTTCCAGCCACCTGGATCCATTCGGCACGGCCGTGAACTACCTGGACGCTGCCTTCAGAAATATCCGAAACCTGGGCATCATCTCTGTGACGTCGACGGACACGGGCTCGCTCTACGCCAAGTCGCCCAACGTCACGCAGCGTCACTACGGCTGCCACATCGTGCGCACCGAGTACTACAAGGAGCTGGCTGCGCGCATGGTTGTTGCCTCTGTGGCCAGGTAGGACTTCTATTCAATTCAATTTTATTTGTATAGCGCCAAATCATGAAACATGTCGTCTCAAGGCACTTTACAAAATCAAGTTCAATCAGATTATACAGATTGGGTCAGATTATACAGATTGGTCAAAAATGTCCTATATAAGGAAACCAGTTGATTGCATCAAAGTCCCGACAAGCAGCATTCACTCCTGGGGAACCGTAGAGCCACAGGGAGAGTCATCTGCATTGTACATGGCTTTGCTGCAATCCCTCATACTGAGCAAGCATGAAGCGACAGTGGGAAGAAAAACTCCCCATTAACGGGAAGGAAAACCTCCAGCAGAACCGGGCTCAGTATGAACGGTCATCTGCCTCGACCGACTGGGGTTACAGAAGACAGAGCAGAGACACAACAAGAGAAACAAAAAAGCACAGAAGCACACATTGATCTAGTAATCTGTTCTACATTAGATGGTAATAGCGGGTGAGCCGTCTTCTCTGGATGATGTCACAGTTAACAGAACACCAGACCAGGTGTAC
Organism: Fundulus heteroclitus; assembly: GCF_011125445.2. Taxonomy (NCBI): domain Eukaryota; kingdom Metazoa; phylum Chordata; class Actinopteri; order Cyprinodontiformes; family Fundulidae; genus Fundulus; species Fundulus heteroclitus. Next base: position 134,239 of record NW_023396879.1, read on the forward strand.
CTTCTATGAAGAAAAAGAGAGAGAGCAAAAAGTTAAAAGCTGAAATGACGACAGTCATTTCAATGTAATACAATGCAAAACTGGAGAACAGTAGACTGAAGAACAGTAGAAATCAGTAGAGTGAGAAAATTAGACCCTGATGTCCTCCAGCAGCCTAGGCCTATCACAGCACAACTATAGAGATAGCTCAGGGTAACATGAGCCACTCTAACTATAAGCTTTGTCAAAAAGGAAAGTTTTAAGATTAGTCTTAAAAATAAAAACTTCTCTTCCTGGGTTCTTTGTTCTGAAGACTTTGAACAGTTTAACCTTTTCTGCGCCGTTCTGCAGAGCGGCGGCACGCTGTAACAAAGGGATCGAGGTGCTGCTGGCGGTGGCGCTGGAGCACTTTGTGCTGGTGGTGGTGAGGGTCCTCAGGGGTCCGACTCAGGCAGACGAGTCGACCAAGAAGCTCCGCAAACTGATCCACTGCCAGTGGTGCGAGGAGAGAGTCTTTCTGAAGCTGGGAAACATGGCGGACGGTGAGCTGCGATCATGTTGGTGACATGAACTAGACTGTGAACACTGTCCTGCAACTTCTCACAGTAAATTAGACTGATTACACCAAAAATAAGCTTCATAAGGTGTTAGAAACCTTCTATACAACAATGTCATGTTGATATTTATGTGTCTTAGGTTAATTTCTCCTGATAAACTGCTCTCAGTGAAACAGTTTTGTTAAGCTTAGTGTTGTTTAAAATAGTTAAGTCTGACTGCTCCAGATTAGCTAAGCTAATTAGCTTTGGTGACCTTAGCTTGTCATCGTATAGTTTATTTTTTTTTTTTTAGTTTAATTTATGGTAACAAAACTTTGGCTTATTTTAATGTTTGAAACTGTATCTTAGCCTAACTGAAAAGATTAACTTATTAGTTGTATAAGATTTAGCATAGCATAGCATGGCCTTGCTAGCTGGTTTAAACATGGTCCATTTTTAGGGGTAACTGCCTACTTAATCCTAGTTTATGTTTATCTTGGTAAACAATTAATTTCCTTCATTATTTTTTTTATCATTGATTAGTTTTGTTATATCTATAATAGCATAAATTAGGTCAGTGGATTAGCATTACTGCGTAACAGATTAATTAGCATAAATTTAACATAATTTTAGGTTTGTGTAGCTCAGCTTTTTTTATGCCTAGCCTCAGTCTTTTTGTATCTAATCTAATATTTTAACCTGACTTCTTGGCAAACTTTTGTTTAGCATTGTTTGGTGAAAATTTATTAGGATGTGGTAGTGTTGCTCCTAATATTGCCTGCTTTAGCTTCTTGTTATTTTAGCATAGCATAACTTAGTGTTATCTATTTATGGTTTATGGAAATTGGCTTAGCGTAGCTTAGTATAAAATATTTTAAATATCTTATTTTTTTTTGTCTTGCCACAGTTTAGCCTAGATTACATCAGATTCTTTTATCTTGGTGCATCTTAATCTTGTTTAGCTCAGCCTTAATGTAGCGTTTTTAAATTTAAACTGAATTTAGCTTAGTGCAGCATATCTTGTAGAAAATTAGCATTTAAACTTTTCCCAGCATGAGTTTATTGTTGTATTAGAAGTAAGCTTGACTTTTAAGTGGATAATAAATTGTGCTTTAACGCCTTCTTCTTGTAGACACACTCCCCTGTAACTGTCATGGAAGTCTGCCTGGAAAAACCGCAGTGCAGCTGGGACCTCTGTGGTAAAAACGCCATGAATCAGCCTCAGAGACACATTTCCTCAAATTAAAACCAGCATCTCTGGACAGCTGAACTTAAAATATGTTGTTGTGACTTTTTAAAAACCTTTTATCAAATTATATTTTATTACATAGAATAATTACGTATTGCACGGCCATAAAAAAAAAAGTTGATTCGTCAGAGAAGTGAATGTTTTATTTGCTGGCTTGTAGAAACAACAGCAGTGGTGCGTCTGTTTGCAGGTCTGGTGCTCTGTTCAACACCGGCTTTCTGAGGAGGATGCTCTCTGCAGCCGTGCAGCACAGCATGGACGACATCCAGCCGCTCGTCAAAACCCTGATCTGCGAGTCCGAATGCACCACCCTCAAGTCTTTGGTGCACGGGTCGTCAGCGCTCACCAACCAGGGTAAGTGGCTCAGCTTTGACCCCACAGCCTGTTATATCTGCTGGATAAAACCCTTTACCTTCGGTTTCTGCTGCAGTGGAGTGTGGAGTCGTTATCAAGACGTTACAGAGTGGAGAGGATGGAGGTCCGGCTGATCAGGCGGGTGAGCTGCTCTGTCTTTATCTCTTCAATTCATCGCATTCTTTACAAATTACCTGCACAGGAAATGCAGACAAAGCCCTGTATTATTACTAAATGACCCATAATGGTGGGGGAGTGGTGGCCTGGTGGTTAGAGTTCTGAGGAGGCTGCAAGTTACACGGTTCAAATCCCACAGACTGCCACTCTGGGCCCCTGAGCAAGACACTTAGCCCAGAATGCTCCATGAAGGATGGGTTAAATGCAGAGGACACATTTTATTGGAAGGTACAAAGTTGCAATGAAAAAATAATGATGATGAACAATGATGATGATCAGCTGTAGAAACTAGTATTCTGAGCTTTAAACAAGTTTAACATCCCAAAAAATACGCAAAAGACCATTGGTTTCATATTTGAACAGTTGTAGGTTCACATTATGTCCTGTAGGGGGCAGTGTTGTCTTGATTGACCAGGTAGCAAAATTGAAGGTAAAATGCTTTCCTGCAAACTTTACTGACTTTTAATCAGTTCCTTTTATGGATGCATTACGGCAGAAGGAGATGTAAGTATTCCCCCTTTTTTTTCTTGCAGGGAAAAGGAAAAGCGGGGAGGATTCTGGGAACGTTGTAAAAAAGCTAAAGGCCGACGCGTCTCTGGAACATCCGCCCTTCTATTACAGCATCCACCGGCACAGCATCCGAGGCATGAACATGCCCAAGTGAGTGATCACGCACTCACACAGCAATTACACAGGCATGAGAAATGTTGCATGACCACAAAGGAAGGTGGAAATACCAGGGAGACAACACGACTGGAAACAAGAAACAGAGCTTAAGATAAACTAAAGTGACCCATAAGCAGAATTTATTAAAATGAACACAAAAAGCGAATTTATGATTCCTTTTTTTAAATAATTTTTAATGCAACTTTTTTTGCAGTTCTGTCCAAATGTCTCAGGTTGGTTTCATGGGACCTCAGCGCCGTCTCTTACAAAGTTCTGGGTGATTGTAGCCATGTGTGGAGGGAATCTTCTTCCATTATTGTTGCAAAGAACATGTTTTGTTAACAGAAATTTGGGGAAAATTCAGATTTCTCTTTTTCATATCGAGTTTTACAAATTGCATTCCTTTCAAATTGCGTTTTTCGGATTCTCTTCACTTCTCGCTGTTGACGCGCAGCAATAAAAACGTCGTTGCTGACGTCCCTGCAGGCCGATTGAAATGCGTCTCCGCTCCTCGCCCCGGAGGAACGCCCCGAGACGATGATCTGTAAGACGCAATATGAAAGGAATGCAGTTCGCAAAACTCTGTAAGTCACAAAAACCTGGAAAAGAAATAAATTTAAAAATGTATTTTGAAAAAAATCTGAGAAAACAGCAAAGTTACCTTCAAAACAGTTTTTTTTAATTAAGTTTAATTTCTGGATTGCGTTTTTTTTTTTTTCAAAGTTCCATTTACAAAACGTGATGTTTGCAACAATAATGGAACAAAATTCACTCCATAGCCACGGCTGGATGTTTCGCTTCAGTCTCAGAACACGTAGAACCAGAACTAACCAGGGAGTAGCGCAGCTCCTCCAGTGCTGTTGTCGGCCTCCTGGGTTCCTCCCTGATCTGTGTTTGCATTCCCAGGCTGAACAAGTTCCTGCAGTACCTGACGGAGGCCGGCTTCAGGGTGAGCCGGACTCACTTCGACCCGACGGGCGTCCGGACCGACGCCACGCTGCAGCAGTTTAAATCCGTCCTCACCAAGTACAGCGCGCCCACGTGCACCAACGCCGGCGCCGGCGCTCAGGCCAGCGCCGAGAAGACGGTCTGAGCGGAGAAAAGTCCGGAAACATGGCAGCTCCTTCTCTCCCAACTCTGACTGCACTGATGGACGTTTAGCAGAGTCAGCTTTTATTAAACGGCTGATTCTGCAACAGCACAACTGCGTTAATCTGATGTCGACCTATTTAATTTACCCTGAAAACTGTTTCTAAAAGTTTCTCCTTGTTCCTCATTTTTAGAAGCAGAATAAAATCTCTAAATGTTTTATAGCGCCATGTTTCAGTCAGTATTCTTCAGATCAATGGTACCAAATAATAAAATGTTTAACCTCCAGATTTCTGTCTTCAGCTGTAAAATAATAACATTGCATCATATTTAGCGCTTCTGAGGTTAATGGATTCAGTCAGTTGAAGAGTTGCTTTTTATGACCTTATTTTAATCTACAGATAATTTGTCATTAGATGCAATTAAAAATAATAATTTACTCACACAAAGTTAAAAACATCAATAACTGTCCGGAAATAAATGTTCTGATGCTAAATTTTTATATAAAAAAAATGCTACTGCATCAAAGACGAGCCAGAAAAAATGTGTCCGTTTCATACATGAAAACTTGAAGTCCTACATTTCCCACAATGCAACCTGCCTCTCCTTAAGCCTTTCTCTGTAAGGCTTGCAGTGTTTCCATGCTGGAGTTTCTGTCTATTCATATAGTTGAAATAAATTTAAATGAGCCTGAAGTCAAGTGTAGCTTTAAATAATTCAGTTAAAGTTTCTAATGGTTCATTTACACCAGCAGCTACGCAGAAATACAACCATTAAAAAATAAAAACATGTTAAAATGATTTTAAAACCCAAGAAGTGGCATAAATTAGTGGAAAAGTTTCAAGGAAGATTTGAGTTGTACAAATATAAATCAGATTTTAAACATTTAATTTAAATGGCAGGATGTAACAGGCCGAATGGTATAAAAGCTGTTCTGTTCAATAAATATCAGTAATTACAGGTTATATAGAACTAATAAATTAGTTAAAATCAACGTTAAAATTGTTGAATCCGGATCATTTGTACACGAAAAAGAAAAAAGTTTTTAACACTAAACTTCTTCTGTTTTAGGTCATAATCAAAATTAGTTTTACTTATAAAAGAGAAGAATAGTGATTCTATGTTTCACACCAGAACAGGGTTCTGGAAACTGGACCCAAGAACGGTCCGTGTCTTCTGACGCTTTAATTTATTCTTTTATCTTTTTAAATCACGACACACACGGAAGCAGCGTCTCAGGTGTGCCTCCATTCAACTCAAATGTTGGGAAATAACCAATCAGGAGCTTACACGACGATGACATCATCACATGGACTTCTTTTATGCAAACATCTGAATTTTAAGGAAATAAAAGTTCAAGTAGTTTCTGAATATTCCTGAATTATATTTTAGGTTTCTGGTCCTTAGAGTGTTTGTCGATTAAAAAAAGGGACCAGCGTGACGGAAAACGGACGGTTGGATAAAAGAACCTGAGTGACGTCACTCTTTGATAATAATACCTGCCTTCAGGTCGGCAGTGAGTTTCAGGCACCTGTGGGGATTAAAAACGAAACTGGTTTTCCGCCTGGGCGTCCCTGGGTGATCCTCCAGGAGGATGGAGACCAGGAGGAGGAGGAGGAGGGCGGGTCTTCTTCCTCCTCCTCCTCCTCCTCCTCCTCCTCCTCCAGAGCCGAGCAGCCAGTCCGCACCTGAAGTCTACCTGTGGATCCGCAGCCGTCAGCAGCACCATGGGGGTCTCCGCGTCCAGTCTCCTGGATGAAGCCACGTCCGCCTACATTAAAGGTAAGAACCGCTGCGGTCCCGGTTCGGACGGTGTCACCGGGCTCAGGGAAACCTGGACCGGCTCCGTCTTCAGAACAAAGTTCCCGTCGGTTCGCGTCAGGTTTCGCCTCTAAACTCTGAGTCCTCCCGGATTCCGGGGTCCAGCGGGACCGAACCGGTCCCCCGGAGATCTGGACCGGTACCGGGCGGCTCTGGAACCGGTCCGGCCGGTTGCTTCGTGTTTTTTTTTTTTTTTTCGTTTATTTCCGCGGAGGAACTTCCTGAGCCCGCGGGCGTCTGCTGGGACCATCAGTGGAACCGGAGAGTCCCGGTGGTTCTGGGTGTGTCTGCAGAGAACAAGAGGCTTTCATCTGGACCGGACAGAACAACAGCACCTGTTGTTGGACCGTTCTGCCGGTTCTGCTGCACAGACATGTGACCCGGTTCACACAGAACCAGCTGCCTTTACTTTCATAGTCATTTAGTCTTTTTTACTTATTTAGAGAGAGGAAAGCTCATTATTCTGAGATCTGTCCAGACAGTGGAGAGGAAAGGTTCTGGATCTCCTCCTGAGAGTTCTGGGTCTGTCCCGGGTTCTCCTTCCAGTGCCTGGAACCGGGCCAGAAGGAACCTGATCATGCTGATGATGCTGAGGGCCAACTCCTGGCTCCTGTCAGATAACCGGGTCGCCTTATCACCGGGGGCCAAACACGGTGAAAGTTCCCTGCTGTAGTCTGAAACCGGATCATTTCAGCCTAAAATGTTCCCAGTAGACCGTGTGACTGCGGTTCTGGTGCTCTGGGTTCTGTTCTGTAGTCTGTGTTGGAAACCAGCAACAAGAAATAACCAGAAGCGACAGAAAAAAGGTTCTAGCTGAGGATGGACCTGCGGGAGGTTCTGGTGTCAGGCTTCGGTGACCCGGTTCTGTAAAACATGTTTTCTGTTGGCGCTGACGTGAACGCTTCACAACATGTCCGTGTTTGTGTTGGAGGAGAGGTTCTGGTGTGTTCTGGTCGGAGCGGTCCCACCGGGTTCTGTAAGAACCGCCCAGGGCCTCCGTCCCCACAGTCCTGGACCCGTCGGCGCTTCCCGGTCGGGCTGGTCGGTTTTTCCTTCCCCGCCTGGTTTCAGCGACGTGTCCAGAACTGTGACGGCATGGGTCCGGTTCTTTTGGGCCAAAACATGCAGCTGCAGGGCGGGGCCGGGTCAGCTGGTTCTGGCAGCTGACACCGGTCCAGTTCTTCTGCACTTTCTGTCTGAAACCCTGAAACGCTGCGGGTCCTGGTCGGGTTCTGGTCATGTTCTGGTCGGGTTCTGGTTGGGTTCTGGTCGGGTTCTGGTCGTGTGCCAGAGGTCCGGGCTGGCGGGAGAGGACGGCCGTGTTGACGTGTTTTGGGTCTAAACGGTGCCGTTCGTCACACAAACATGACGTCAGTGGGTTCTGACGGCCTCAGCAGCGTAGTGGCTGATCCGGATCAGGGTTCTGTCCCGCCTGGACTGAGCCGGGTTTGGACCAGAACCGGGTCCGTGTTTTACTAAATCTGAGCAGAACAGTTCAGCTTCCTGCAGCATGTTGGTAGAAAGGCTGGCTGCTCTTCATCTGGACCCAAAGTTCTGCAGGTTCTGTTCTAGTCAGCGGCTCCAAAGTTCTACAAGTTACACCCTTTAGTTGAGATGAATGTGGGGCAGCATCCAGAACCTGAACCTTCCTGCCGGGCTTTAACCAGAACCCCTGCAGGAATCCTTCTGGACTCGTTGTCCGCCTTGGTTCCCCACGTTCTCCGTCCTCGTTGTTCTCCGGTTCTGGTTGGACCGGGCAGTGAAACGGCACATTTTACCAGAACCTTTCCTTTAGCAGCTTCACTGCTGATGGAACCACCCTCGCCGGGCCGGTCCGTTAGTCGGAGGGAAAGAGGAAACATTTCCCAGATTTTCAACCCAATCCTCATTTTCCTTCTAAACAAAAGTCTTTAAAATATGTCAGCATATTTAAATAGTTTGACGAGGCTCTGAAAAATCTGTTGAATCAAACAGAAGCTGTGGGTCCAAACCAGCCGTTCTAGAGGTTCTGATGTTCTGGTTCTGTAGAAGTATCAGTCAGGAGAAGAGGACCAAGCAATGCTCCGTGGAGCAGCAAAGCTCAGTCAGACGTTACAGAAACATTTTCAGGATAAGCGATGGAACCGTGGATCAGAACGTTCTCAGGGCGTCTGGCAGCGACGCCGCGGCTCCTTCTGCTCGGTGATGGTTGCCTCCCAGCCTGGATGAAGTCTCCTAAAAACTCTGTGGAGGAAGGTTGGTCTGATGCAACCGAGCAGAAAGCTTTGGACCTGGTCCCACAGAACCGGCTCCAGAAGGATTTACAGGCCTGCAGCGGAGCACGGCAGCGGCAGCATCATGCTGTGGGGAAACAACTTCTTCAAAGTTCTGGCTGAGAGAAGAACATCAGCAGAACATCTCTCCCAGCCATAACGCTTCCTCCTGACTGCAGCTGCTGTTCTTCAGACGTTTCTGAACATTTCTCCTGCACCAAACCCAGCAGCTCTTCACAGAAGAAGAGACCTCTGAGGACCCCCCCCCCCCCCCCCCCCTAGAAGTGACCGTCGGTCTTCTCTGTCTCTTCTCCCTGAGCTTCCTGCTGAGGTCCTCCAGCCTGCAGGTCCTTCTGGTGACCAAGCTTCTGGTCAGAGTGGCTCATGTTAACTGATCAAACATCAGTTTTTATTCATGAATGCACATGGCGCCTTTCTGTTGTCAGCGTGTATTTATGGACCAAACCAGGCGGTGAGGTCCGTAATGAGAAGCTTTATCGCAGTGAAGCTCGTCGTCAGCCCGTCTGCAGCAGCTGGCCTCATCCTGGCCTTCCAGCTCTTTGTTTTCGCTCCGGCCTCCAGCTGCCATGACACAACGCCTCAGAAATCCAGGCGGGTGGAGAGGAGCTGTGGGAAATCAAGGCTTTCACAAAGAAAGGAAGCTGCAGCTCTGAGGTTCTGCTGGGAGCCCATCAGAACCGAGCTGAGCGCTGGTTCTGGTCTGCGGGCCGTGTTCTCGGCGTGTCGCTGCGGCAGCAACGCCGCCGGCATCAGGAATGTTGACGGACCTTTAAAAGCCCACGTCAGACCGGCTCTGCTGCTCAGCGACGCCCGGCCAGAAATCCCAGAGATTCACAGAGATTCACTCAGATCGGTGTTTCGGTTGAGAGTTGAATTCCCTCCAGACGATAAAGAAGCTGTTTTTAGCTCATTTTTAGATGGAAATAAAAAAAACAATTAATTTCCTACAGAAAGCTCTTCAGTTTTTCAGGATTTAATGAGTAACAAAGGAGGAAAAAAGAGGATGGATGAATGAAAAGATGGATGGAGCTTTTAGATCATGGAATAAGAGCAGAGATGATCATATTTTAATTTTATTTTCCCTTTTCCTCCAGTCCTGATAAAGACTGTAACTTATAATCTGCTCTGCTCAGAACTGGTTGGTTGGTTGGGTATGAAGAAAGGGATGAATGGACAGATGGAGGGAAGGATGGATGAATGGAGACACTGATGGAGGAAGAACTTCTCCCGTTCGGGTCACTTAGCCATCTTTCCGGCCGCCCTTTTTGTTCGACTTTCTGGACGGTTTCGGTCGTCTGGCTGATTTCACAACCTGCCAGGGACCCGGAGGGCGAGCCGTGAAATCTGCAGAGGAATCCCAGGAATGCTTCACACCTCCAGCTTCAGGTTCTACTGGGTCACATGTCGCTCTCACCTGTCCTTCAGCAGGTAACACTGCAAAAATAGAACTCAAAATAAGAAATTATTTCTTGAAATGAGGGAATTTGTCCGTAATTTGAGCAGGTATATAGGATTATCTGCCAATGGAATAAGATTTTTACACTTAAAATAGTAACAACTTATCTCCATCATCTTATTTCAAGTACAGTATGTCTAATTATCTTATTTTAGGGGTAAAAATACTCATTCCATTGGCAGATAATCTTATTTACCTGCTCAAATCAAGGACAAATACATTCATTTCAAGAAAATGTGACTTATTTCTAGTTCTCTTTTTGCAGGTAACAGGATCACCGTCTTATCTGGGCCGGGTTCTGTCCCCGGTTCTCCGTCTCAGCGACCCGCTCGGCCTCTCAGGTATTTCCGGTCCGGTGACCCAGAAACTCTGAACGGGTCTTCTTCTTGTTTCGTCTGACTGGGGAAGTTTTCTGCCGCTGATCTGGGAACGTGACGGACGGTTCTGTGGAGAAACCGGTTCCCACAGTGGAAACTTTTCCACCTGGTCTGTTTACATGTTGGCGTGTGTGAAAACATGCGTGGACATGTTCTGGCTCGTCATCTGGGCCGCAGGAACTTCCTGCAGCGTCACAGTGACTTTCTTTCCTTCTCATGAATAGAAGCTTTCACATCTCCTGAGTTTTAATTATAAGAAGAGAAAATCAGAACTTTGTCACGCCACCAGAGTCAAAGCGGCACCAGAACCTACCAGAACCATCACCCTTTGATCAGCTGACACCTCATAATGTCAAAAATCAGCCAGAGGGTGTCTGGTCTCTGCAGGATCGTCCCTTTGAGCATGCTCTGGGCTCCATGTGGAGCGTTAACGGTTCTGATTGGTTCTGATTGGTTCTGTTGGGTTTTGGTCATGCGAGGAGCTTCAGTAAACGATTAATTTCATAAAAAATGTTGAGTGTGTGCCATGGGGCCCAAACTCTGTGATCATGGAGGAGGAGGAGCAGTGGTAGCAGCGCCGTGTCGCTGCATCCTGACTTTGAGGGTCCAGCCTGGTTCTTACGGGTTCTAGCGGGTTCTCCGTGAACAGTTTGACTCGTCTGTTTAGTGAGGTTCTGTCTTGGTCCCGTCTCGGTTCCGCTCCAATCAGCTATTCCATGGAAAGCTTTGCTTCATCACAGATGATGTTCACTGCTCACAGACTCTCCACAGAACCCCAGTCCAGAGGTTCTGTGATATTTGGGTCCGTGTCTGAGATCCGTTGCCCTTTACGCTGCATAAAGCGGTTCTACTGCATAAAGCAGCGGTTCTACTGCATAAAGCAGCGGTTCTACTGCATAAAGCAACGGTTCTACTGCATAAAGCAGGTTCTACTGCATAAAGCAACGGTTCTACTGCATAAAGCAACGGGTTCTACTGCATAAAGCAGCGGTTCTACTGCATAAAGCAACGGTTCTACTGCATAAAGCAACGGTTCTACTGCATAAAGCAACGGTTCTACTGCATAAAGCGGTTCTACTGCATAAAGCGGTTCTACTGCATAAAGCAACGGTTCTACTGCATAAAGCAGCGTTTTATGTGTTTGTCTGTTTATAAAAACACGTTTTTAGACGTGGAAACCGGGGAGAATGGGTGAATCTGACTTTCTGGATTTCATTTAAACTCCAGTTTATTATCAGGTTCTTGTCTTTCCTCTTTCCTGGTACTGACCGCTATCCGTCCGGCCCGCCGTGCCTCTGACTGGACGAGCTGAATCCGGGTCGGGTTCTGAGCTTAAAGGCAGAACTTTGCACCTTTCGTCGTCGTTCATGTCGGGGGGGAAGAGCAGGTCCTCTCAGTGAAACTCACATTCCTTCAGTTCAGGATGGGCTCGGGTCCAACGGGCTCCAGAACGCTGCTCCCTGTGTGACGCAGTCTGGACCAGGGAACCGCCCGGCTGAACCCAGAGCAGTCAGATCCAGAATGACCGGCGGCTACAGAACCACCGTCACTGAGAGGTTTAACCCGGTACCGGTGTAGACCCGACCCTGTGCAGAACCACGATCCATTCTGACGGGTCCATCCAGGGAGCGGTTCTGTGTGAGCGGCTGCAGACGTCTGTCCTCGGGTCACTTTGTTCTGCAGGTCGCTGCTTGTATCATAAATCCTGAGTGGTTCTGGGGTCAGAGGCCCAGATCCAGCCGGTCTGAGCCCGGTTCCCAGCAGAACCTCTGGGTGACAGGAGCCATAAATCCATGACGGCTCGTCCTTTATTAGCAGCTTCCTACCCGAGTCAGAGATCTGAGCATCAGAACCTTTAAAGGTTTTCAGACCAAATGTTGAAGTTTCTGTAAAGCTGAAGGTCTCCTGGTGGAAGATCGCAGGAAGTTTAGAGGATTAATGAGGACAGCAGTAAAATCCATTAAACAACGAGGTCTGATGCTGCGACTGCCTGCAGATAATTATCCAACCTCACTGTCGGCCATTTTCAGACCAAACGGCTCCTGCTTTGGGTCGGAGAGGACCGGCGAGATTCTTTCTGCTCGTCAAACATGTGAATAATGAGAGAAAGACGGTGAATGTGCTGTTAAGTCCTGTTAAAATCACTTTAGTTTAGGATCGCCTTCCACTTTTAAACTGTTTTACTGAAACATCATTAGTTCAGCTTTATAGTCCAACTGTTTTTAATGTTTGCTTTTAGTTTCTATTTTTCATGTTTTATTTTGTTTCTACATTTTATTCCTACTTGCTTTTATTCTGTTTTTTCCCCTATATTTTAATCATGTAAAGCACTTTGCATTGTCTCTGTACTGAAATGTGCTACAGAAATAAATTTGCCTTGCCTTAAGACGGGTTCCCCTCAACAACCTCCTGACAGAACCGGTAGAACCGGGTCAGGTTTGCTCACACCTTTTCAGCTCTGGCCCTGGTTTTCCTTGGAGCTGAGATCAGGACATGTCCGCTCTACAAAGGTGGACTTTGTTGTCCTGAAGACACGTTGTGGCGAATCCTGAGGGACGTCGTCCATGTGGAGGACAGGCCGGTTCTGTCATCGGACCAGAGGACAGGCCGGTTCTGTCATCGGACCAGAGGACAGGCTGGTTCTGTCATCGGACCAGAGGACATGTCTCCACCTATCAGGGTCATCAGTGAACTCTACTCTGGCTTCTTCCTCGCTGAGCGGCCTTCCAGCCCAGGTCGGTCCAGGACCCGTTTCGCTGTGGATGATGAAGTTCAGGCCAGCTTCGTCTCACCGTCTTCTGGGGTTGATTCTCACGTTTTGGACCAGAACCGGTTCGTCTCTGGGACACAGAACCCGTCTCCTCCCTGAACGCTGTGATTGATGCTTATTTAAAGCGACGGAGGCCTCTGGGTGAACCGGACCCAGCAGACCGTTGGAGCTCATGATGCCGTGAAAGGAAGCGTTGCTGCTGTTGCCTTTAAGTTACATCAACCTTTGTGCTTCTGTTAAACTCAAATGATGTGAATTAATTCAGAAGCTCACAAATCTGTGACTTCATCATCGGGTTGTTTCTCTCAGAATCGACCCGATCCGGTTGGATTTAGCGTCAGACTGTGAGGAAGCTGTATGTAAATGTGGGATTTCAGCTGCGGGTGGAAGTCAGAAATGTTTCGGGTCCCCAGAACCTCGGGGGCCCGGGGCCCACCGACCTCCGCTGTTCTGACTGTGGGATGCTTCCAGCTGTAGGTCCGCCCGGACCAGAACTCCTCCTGATCGGATCATTTCTGCTGCAGAGCCGTTAGGGTCAACGAGGCTAAATCTGACGCTGAGATCACACGAATATCACCCAGAATGAAAGAAGCTCGAATAATTTCATATTTTGGGGACATTTTTCCTGTTTGCCGTGTTTTTCCAGGCGCTGGGCGTCCGGCCCGGCCCGGCCCATTTTCCTCCATAAAGCAGCGCTGGCGCTTCACTTTCTGTGCTCTCTGCGCCGTCTGCTGCTGATTTGGACCTAATTGGCGTTTGTGTGGTTTCCAGCCAGAGGAGGAGGAGGAGGGGGGGGGGGGGGCGGATCATCGCTGAGTTAATGTGAGAGCAGCAGAAAATAAGCTGTTATAGTTTTAATGAGTCTTTTTATCGCTCTGTTTTCAAATGGCATCATCTTTCCGCTCGGATGCTTTGGCTGTGATTCATATTAAAATAAAAACAGACGAGGAAAAGGAATAACAATCAAATCTGCAGAAAAACATGAAACCAAAGTTTCCAAAACGTCTGAAAAGGTTTTATGTCTGAGCTTCAGACTTCCTCTGGAAGTGCATCTCCACGTTTTTCAGTTTTGTTTTTTTATATCAAACCTGAAGGAGAGCAGAATAAGCAAATTACTGCTGCAGATGTTTTGCATGAACCACGTCGTCTTTATTCAAATCTCCTGTGAGGACTGAGCTCAGCCTGGCCAGCCCTAAACAGATGAGATCATTGCAACCGTGTGTGTCTATGTGTGCGTGTGTGTGTGTGTGTGTGTGTGTGTGTGTGTGTGTGTGTGTGTGTGTGTGTGTGTGCGTGTGTGTGTGTGTGCGTGTGTGTGTGTGTGTGTGTGTGTGTGTGTGTGTGTGTGTGTGTAAACCAGCTGACGGATGAAACGTTTTCCTTCAACTCGTCTCAGCAGCTGCAGAACTCATCATGAAACCTGCAGCAGCGTTTCTGTTTGCATGTTGTGCAGAAGTAGGTCAGCAGGCTGGTTCAGTTCAATAAAATTAAATTTAAGTTTATTTATATAGCACCAAATCCTGTTACACGTCATCCCAGAGTGAGATACCATCAGATCCTCCAGGTTAGTCAGAAAGTTCGCTCCCACTTCATGCAGCTCAGCTCCAACGTTCAGCTTTAACCTGGTTCTCTATGCATGAAGCCTCTTGCATGTTCTCCTTTGTTCTGCATGCATGACAGGTTCTGCATGCATGACAGGTTCTGCATGCAGGACCAGTTCCAGCCACGGTGCGAGTCCAGTGGCTGGCAGAGAGCAGAAGCTGCCAGTAAAACACCAGCCTTCTACAAAACAGAGATTTTAAACAAAAAAGTTGGTTCTAATTTCTTTTTTAGGGTTCTACAACCTTTAATTTGTTCTTTAAGTATTTTCTGGAAATCTCAGCGTCCTGCTGCTGCTGCTGCTGCTGTTTGGGTCAGAGGACGTTTCCTACCTGTAGTTGAAGTCTCCCTGGTCCGGAGATGGCAATCAGCGTCCCAAGAGTGGGAGCAGGATTTCCACTCGGCCTCTGCAGGGACTCAGGAGGAACCTTCCGGATCCGGAGCGCTCGGCACTGCAGGAAGAGAACAGGGAGGCCTGCAGAGATGCAAAGTGCAGCTGCTGTTTGGGAAGAAGGCCGTTTGCTCCAGAAACGTTGGTTCCAGCAGACAGACGGGTTCTTCTGGACCAGCGGCACCAGCCCTGAACCTGAGAGCTAAGGGTTACCTGTACCTGGGGTCAGAGTTCACCTTAACTTTACGTAAAATAAACACTTTTTTCATGCTTTGTTATTGTTGTCTTTAAATCTATATAAATGTAGGTGTGAATAAACAGGAAGAGTAACAGGTTTTAGATGCAGCACACGTTTAGAACAGGCCCCACATGGGGCCCTCAGGGGCCACTTGGTGCCCGCGGGCCACATGTTGGTGACCACTGCTCAGTGTTGCAGTTAAACTGGAGACAGTTGCATTGTTTCAAACAATCGGATCTTCACAGCTGATTGCATTTTATTTTTAAATAACACTCTCTGCTAAAGTTCTAAATCTGCGCAGGATGAGGCGCTCCACCCGTATCCAGCCGTCTAGCTGCTCCACGTTTGGCTCCACCGAGGCGTCACTTTGAGCGTTTCTACACAAACAGCAGAGGCGACCCATGAATCTTCACTTTTCACCGCCTTTCAGGATAATTCCTGCAAACATAAAAAGGAACCACAGCCGTCTGTGTTGTGCTGAGGTCAGCGGAGCGTGGTGCACCCAGCTGGAGTCGGTTCTAACGGGAACCTGAGGACCGTTTCCCACGGGGAACATGACGGCATCAGAACGCCGCCGCCGTCTCTGGCTGTGCACCAGAGGAGATGATGGAGCGTAACATCTGCAGACTCAGGCATGTTCAGCCGTGAAGCTGAGGACGTGTTTCTGGAAACGATCCGTTACATTTGGTGGGAATTGAGCTTGAAACAGTTTAGGCCCACAGCTCCAGACGGAGGTGATGTTTTCAGGCCTGCTGGCGATGGAAGAAAAGGGAAAAGGTTGTTTCTGCTCCTACAGAAGAAGAACCTGCAGAGCTTGACCTGCTGCAGTCTGACAGAGAGAAATCTGAACTGGTGAAGGATCGCTGCCAGCGGGTACAGATGGATCTGAATGTTTGAGATTCCTCGGCCCGTCATGAGTCGCCCAGGTGACCCGATTACGTCACGTTTACCTGCTGGAGCGCAGCAGGGCGCCTTTCTGGTGCTGCTGCAGTTCAGGTGGAGAGAAAACAGCTTCTGATGTTAAACGCAGCTGGAGCAGAGGACCCAGTTGGTTTTTAAATGTGTTATTATTATTATTATTATTATTATTATTATTATTATTATTATTATTAGGGTAGTGGTAGAGCGGGGCGTTCCCACAGTGGCAGTCCACCGCTTGCTCGGTATTAATAAAATTAATTAATGGATTTCCAAATTGAAATGAATAATTGATTTTAGACCTAATTCTCCTATCTGGGTCAGGAAAAGTCTTCTGCTGTTCCCAAACAACGAGAAAAAAAGTGTCAATAAAAAGTTCAATAGAATAAAATAATTTTCATTCCTTTGCATTCTATCATGTAGGTTAATATGAGTCATTACATCCTCCCAGCCAATCACAACGCAGACCCAGCTGTAGTCCAGAGAGCACGAGTTCTTTTTTTTCTTAAAAACTTGCAGTTTTGCTAAAACGTTGGTAGAATAAAGGGTTGAGTAGCTAATAAATCAAATGGTCCATTTTGGCAGCAGAAAGTGCTGCAGGCCGCTATGACTGCTGACTGTCAGCCGGACCAAACCCGAGTCAGAGTCAAGTGTCGACTCCTGGGCCCCTGGAGGCCCCTGGAGGCCCCTGGAGGCCCCTGGCTGCTCCTCCCAGACGGCAGAGCTGGAGGATTCAGCTCCGTGGAGGTTTACAGGAGTGAGCCGAGGAGCTTCAGGCTCCTGAACGTCAGTTTAGAACCGTAACGATGTTCCAGCCCGGGGCCCCCCGCCCGGGGCCCCCCGCCCGGGGCCCCCCGCCTGGGGCCCCCTGCCTGGGGCCCCCTGCCTGCTCCGCTGCTGTCGTCCTTCATGTTCCTGTGAACGCTGCTGATAAGATCTCAGGCTGGTGGAAACACGTTCAGCTCAGAGTCACAGCTGGAAATGTACTGAGTGTCTGCAGGACAAAGCAGGATATTTGACCTCTGCCTGGAGCGTTCGCATCGTTTTACGATCCAAATACCAGCCGACGTTCTGCTGAGGAGGCGCCGCTACTCTTCCCCTCCCTGCTGAGACGCTTTTCACCGGATCAGAACCACTGAACAATCCCTGAACAGTCACCTCCTCCAGAGGTCCCAGGTGAGCCCGGTCCAAACTGGGTCATCAGCAGAACACCCATCCAGAACACGGCGCTAAATCTACAACGGATCGGCTGGAAGCAGAAGCCCGGTCCAAACCGTGGTCCAGTCAAAGTCCAGAACCTCAGCTAGAATTAAAAAGATGCTGAGAGACAAACGTCTGTGGACCAGAACTTCTCCAGAACACGGAGAGAAAGCGATGGAGTCGGGCAGAACCCACTGCTGCTAGAGGAGGTTCTGCTGCTGGAGGAGGTTCTGCAAGCTGCCGGGTCATGTTGGTTCTACATGTTGTTCAGATGTACAGGAAATTATGGCAGAACCCGGAAAATTCCAGAAATTGTTTCTGTCGGGTTCTGAACTTAAAAGAGTTCCAAATTTTCTTTCTAACCCAACTCAGAACCTCCTCCGGTTTCTTCTCCTTCGTCTCCAGCTGACAGGAAAGGTTCTGACACCTTTTGGGCCGAATGTTCCGATCCGGTACGGAAAACCTGAACGGACCAAGAATCCTTCCTGTGTGCTGGTTGACCTTCATCTGAACAGACACGCCCTCCTTTAACACTTTATTTAAATGTTTTATATGTTTTATAAATGTTTTAATGCTGAATAAATTAAAGTCAGACGTTTTTAGCCTCATTCTGGAGCTCAGCTTTACAAAAATTCATTTAAAAGCAGCAGAAGAAACAAACTTTGAGTGAATTTTATTTTTTAAACTGGCTTCTAGTCAAAATAAATGTGATTCCAGTTATTTATCTGTTGAATAAATGAGGTCATTAATCCAGTCTGAACTGAAGCAGATCTATCAGGCCTGAATCAGGTCCCGGGTTCAAATCCCAGCCTGCGTGGAGTCGCGTGTTCTCCCTGTTCATGCGTGGGTTCTCTCTGGGTTCTCCAGCTTCCTCCCACAGCCCAGAATCACGGCTGTCGGCTTAACTGGTTCCTCTAAGTTCCTCTAAGTTCCTCTAGGTTCCTCTAGGCAAGGCAACTTTATTTATATAGCACAATTCAGTACAAAGACAACGCAAAGTGCCTTACATGACTTAAATATAGCAAAATAAAACAGAATAAAAGCAAGTAGGAATAAAATGTAGATAAGAAATAGAACATAAAAAAACACTAGTGGTGATTCAGTTAACTAGAACAGTTAAAATCCTGAACAAATGTGTTTTTAATCTTGATTTAAAGGAACTCAGGCTTTCAGCACTTTTACAATTTTCTGGAAGTTTGTTCCAGATAATTGGAGCATAGGAACTAAATGCTGCTTCTCCATGTCTGGTTCTGGTTCTGGTTCTGGTTCTGCAGAGCAGGCTGGAGCCAGAAGACCTGAGTGGTCTGGAGGGTTGATGCCCTGATAACAAGTCTGTGATGGATTTAGGAGCTAATTCAGGGATTTATAGACTAACAGAAGGATTTTAAAGTCTGTTCTCTGAGATAAGGTGTGTGGATGATCGATGGGCGCGTGCGTCTCTGTGACGCGGCGCCGACCCGGCCAGGACGGGCCGGTTCGACCCGGCATCGCTCTGCTCGGCACGCTGAAGCAGACTCGGTTCTGATCTGGGTTTTCATTCCTCTCGCTGTCCTCCTGCTTCGTGTTTCTGACTCTGCAGAGTAATCTGACCTCCCGGCGTCCGGGGGAAACCGCAGCGCTCAGCATCAGGACCTCTTCCTCGCCGCTAACGGCTGCGAGGAAGAGGAAGATCTGCTTTTAGAGCCTAATGGCTGCTGGTTCTCACGCCTCTCCTCTCTGTGTGTCGGTGCAGATCAGGCCCTAAGCGAGCTGAAGGAGTTCGCTCCGTACTACAGGAAGCAGTTCGCCGTGGCCCGCTTCGCCCAGGTGGAGGACAAGCTGGAGCAGAACAAGAAGATCACGCAGCTGCTCAGGCAGAAGGTACGTCTGGCGGGGCGTCTGCACGGAGCCGGCCGGCTCTTTAAATGTAGAGTGGGACGCTGATGGGATGCTGAGGAGAATTCCCAGATGGAAGATGGAAGCAGAGGTCGATGAGCTCTGATGAATAAGTGATGAACGTGGAGCAGAAACACGGATCTCCTCCAGGCTTAGTGTCGACATTTGTTCCTGCACAGGTTACACGCTACAGGCTAAGGGCTGGGCTTTGACTAGGCCGTTACGGCACATTAATTCCTGTATATTTCAGGGATCCAGATCAGCCGCTGTGTTCTGGGTCGTTCTGTTGGGTCTCCTGTTTGACTCTGGAGTAGCCTCTAGACGGCCAAACCATCAGCAGGAGGTGTTTGTGCTGATCTGCTGGTTTGGAGCGGAGACCCAACATCTGCCCAGCGCCTTTCTGTCCTGCAGCTCCTTCATCCAGATGCAGCTCTGCTAACTCAGTCCTGCTGCCATCTTGTTCTCAGAGACAAGAGACTTTCTCCTACAACCCTCCCAAGCAGCCAGGCTGCTTCAGGATCATGATCTTTGACATTTAACCTAACTGAGGCCTGTAGAGTCTCTGCAGGGCGATGCACTCCTGATGGAGGGAATCTTAACCCCTCCCACGCGGATGGCTCCCTCTAACCACTTCCTCTCTAAGTCTCTGTTTTCTCCATCAGGAGGCTCCTGAGGAGGCCATCGTTCTCTACGAGGAGGGCGTCCGTTACTTTGATGAAACCAGGAAGTGGAGGGAGCGGTACGTCGTGGTGAGAGCCAATTACTCCCTGGAGTGTCACGAAAGCCTGCAGGTGAGCGAGCGACCGCCCTGGTACCGTCAGAACCATCAGAAAGTTCTGCCTGCTTGGTCGTAACGCCGATGCTGTTCTGCTGTCAGTCTTACATGAAAGGAGCTCCTTCGCTTTACAAGCTGCTGCCTACAGGGGGCACCGTTCTGACCACAGAGGAGTCCTACATGGAAATGGTGAACAGATGCTATCCTGATGACGGCGGTGAGTAGAACCTCGGATCACACGCTGGTCTTTCTGCACCTTTCCTTTCTGCAGGTTAAAGCAAAGTTGGTGACCGACGTGGTTCCTGCATGCATTTAGCTCGGCTTTAACAATAAGCATCATCTCACCAGGCGTCTGCAGCCTGTGGCCCTGAAGGCCCCTTCAAAGGGACTCTTGGTTCATTCTAATCTGAGAAATGGTTTTAAATACAAAGTTAAAAAAGAGGCTTATTTGTTTTCATGCTCTTTTGTTTTATCGTGAGGCTGAAAGCTGGTCTTATTTTACATACATTTGGACAATTTCATGAAAATGTTTTGTCTTTCTGTGTCTTCTGAAACCTGAAAGTAGACATACATTTTTAGTTCTTTAAATATAAAAGGTCCCCTTCCTTTCCCTTCCCATGATGCCTTTAGGCCCGATCATTCAACATCAGCATAGAAATGATTATTTCTATGCTGATGACACTCAGTTTTACAGTCAGATGTAACCTGATGCCAACATGTCTCTTTAGATTTATTGATGGCAAGTTCAGAATTATGTATTGATGTTCTAGATGAATTCTGTTTTCTGGGTTCTAATAATGAGTCTTTAGTTTTATACAAAAACTAGAAAACATCTGGTCTTAACATGGTAATAAAAATGAATCTGAAGTCAACTTCTGTCATTTTTTTTTATTATTTGTAAGTTGTGCACATGTGTCTATCAAAAGTAATTAAATATTGAATATTGAGGCTTTTTGGTTTCCTTATCTTCTAAATGATCACCTTAGTTTTGATTTGCATTGTCGTTGCAGCAGTGACACATGATTACGTGTCAGTTTACAGGAAATTAGACAGTTTGATCTGTTTAAACCTGCCAGGATTTGACTTGCAGCAATACCCCCCCCCCCCCCCCCTCCACCTCTCTGATAAAATGCTTCAGATCGAGTTTTCTCTTTGGGGTCACTGAGGTCAGAGGTCGTCTCCTATCTGCGGAGGGGTTTGTGCAAACATCTGCAGATCTGTGCAGGAACTCTGTAGCAGGAAAGCTGAGCATATCTGCTGAAATGAAACCAAACCCTTGTCCTGTGCTGGTGTGGAAAAACCAGCTCTTCGTCTTTCTCGGTTTGCATGTTTGGGATAAACATTCGATCCAAATGCAGGTTGCAGGCTTGGTGATTGATGTATGTGTCTGCAGCTCTTCTTCTTCTTCTGTTTGGAAAACAAGGAAGCTGAGAGGATGACTGGGAGGGGATCCAGGTCAGATAGTTGAGATTCGCCGGGCGTTTCTAAATCAAACACTGAACACAGACGTTTTATAGAAAGGAGATCAGTTAGGATTCATAATCTGTGTTAGAAACGGTAAAACAATCCTCTGCCTATCGACAGGAAACAGGAAGTGGCGTGAAGCGTGAGCAGCGGGTTTGATGGAGAAGCTCACCTGGACTCTTTCTTCAGTTGCAGGTGTGAAGGAGGAGTTTGCGCCTCCTCTGTCGGGAATGCCGGGGCAGTTTCCCGTCTACCTGCGTCTGCCCTACAGGAGGGATTCGTACTTCTGCTTCAGGCAGCAGGCCAAGCAGGCCGCCTTCATCTCCATCCTGTCGGACTGCATCAAGCACCAGAACCAAGGTGGGGAAGCCGGTGGAGACGTGCTGCTTTAACCGTTTGGTGACCAAACCAAGAAGGATGAACAGTTTTTAGGTTTTATGCATCTTTCCTGAATATAAATCCATGGGTTTCATTACTAAATATAAGCTCAGGGGAGCCATCAGTCGCTGAATCCATCTGAACAGAACCAGAACTCCAGAAGCTCGACTGAAACCTTTAAATATGAACTACTGTTTATTAAAAGTACAGAAAAACTGGTTATTAGGGGTAAATGGAAAATGAAAAAATTAACTGAAAGAAAAACAACAAATGGATAATTTGGCAGTTTTTAATGTGGTTTTAGAGTAAATAGAATTTTTTTGCAGCAGTTTTCAGAAACACTGATGGTTTCTAACATTGAACAAAGACTGTTTGGGTTTTCCTTTAAAGGGGAGCTGAGTTTATTCCCATTATTCTCGGTCCTGGTTGATGTTTTATGTCCTGTTACTTAGCAGCAGAAACGGTTCGGATTCAGTTGATTATTAATCGACTAAAGGCAGAAAATGTAAAACATCTAAAACCTGAATTTCTGATGATCTCTGGATCGTCTTAATGGGTTAGGGTTAGAGTTAACCCTAAAGTGACCGCTCTCTCCTCAGGAAGCTAAAACCATGTTTTGTCTTTCCTGCTGCTCCTGGTCCATCTGCTGCAGATGGACCAGGAGCTTCTGGATGTCCTCTCCTGCCGTCGTCTGTAGAGGAACGTTAAAGAAAAACGTCCTTCCAGCAGTTTGCTGTTTTATGCTGATTATTATTTAATATCTGCCTTCATCCTCCCTGGAAAGTCGCGCTGAGATCAAGAATCTCAGGAGTTACAGGAGACTTCACAACAAACAAAAAAACATTTAATCATCAGAAACAGAACAATGAAACATCCTTTCATTTAAGCATTTACATAAAAGACGAGGAATACAGATAAAAATCACTGAGCAGATTCCTCCTGAATGTCGCAGCAGCAAAGCGCCTCGGCTCCAGGTGATTTAAATCTGTGCAGCATGAAACCAGCCGGTAGCTGATTTTTTTTTTTTTTACCAATGTTTGCTGCACAGCATCGCAGCTCAAGGTGAAGTAGTCTCCCTCCAGTTGCCATGGCGACAGGCTCGCCCCAGCCGAAGCCGATGCCGACGCGGCGCGCGGACGACCCGGCGGCCTGATCCTCTCTGTCCTCTGTGTCCGCAGACTTCCTGAAGAAGAAGACGTGTGAAGTCCAGGCCTTCCTGAAGGCGGTGCAGCTCTACCGGCAGGACGGCGGCAGATACCAGGTGTGGGACATGCTGATCGGCAGCGACGTGCGGGTACGTCTCCGTCAGCGGCTCCTGCCTGGTTTCAACGCGCTCTGGTTCTCCTGCTGCCGTCTGCCAGGAACCTTCTGCTGCAGGGCGGAACAGCAGAGATGAGGGTTGAGGGCCAGGTGGCCTAAACACAGCAGAGAAAAACACCAATTATGTAGATTACACAGAGATTATGTAGATGTTTACCCAGAGATCGTCTCCTCATGTGGATGAAGCAGCAGACAGAAAGCAGATGTTCTGGTCGTGTTTAGACGGGATCACAGGATCTGGTGCTCCTCCTTAACCTTTCATCTGATGAGCCTGCAGACGCAGCTCAGGGCAAATTATAATCTGCCCTGGTTCCCTGCACCAAACACCGTTTAGTTAGTTTAGATCATTCCCCAGCTTTTTATTCACTTTAACTGAACATCATAAAGTTCTTAATGTGATGCTTAAATCAAACTATTCTTTAAATGGATATATGATCCTGACTATATGACCGTGAAGGCCTTTGATTTAAACGTAAGGACCTGCCATCGCGTTCAGGACTGTGTCCAGCTGACAGATGTTCAGGTGTCCATCTGGCCTCCAAAGTTGGTAGACACATAAAGTTGGTTTAAATTTCAGAGAAATGTTGCTTTTCCTGACGGTTAAAGTTCCGTCTTCAGCAGGAAGTTTGATCCCGGCTCTGGTTTTTGCTCGGCGGTGCTTTCCTCAGATGGTTGGAGGCTCCTCCAGCTGCGTCTCCCTCTGGATCCGGCCAGGAATCCGGTTCTGGAGCGCTCCATTGTGTCTGTTGTTGTTTGTGGCTGCAGGAAGTTTGGCTCGCAGCAGGAAGCTGTTGCAGCGTTAGCTCACGCTTCCTGCCGGCCGTGAACACGGGGGGGGAAACCCCGCCGCTGCTCATAGTTTCTACGTGAGGCAGCAGCTCAGTCAGAGCCGAGGAATGACGGCGGCGTCGGGTTTCACACCACGCCTGCAGAGTCACGCATCAGAAGCTGTGATGCTGGTTTAGCTGCAGCATTCAGCTTCTTTATGGTCTGCTTATCCTGTCAGAGGCAGCTGCAGCCCCTCCAACACAAAGACTTTAGTCTTTTATTCTGCTTCAAACAGGAAGATGCTGGATATTCCTCCGCTGACCCGGCTGTTAGGCTCAGTCCAGAACCTTTCAGCAGGATGCAGATCTGATCCACTGAGAAAACCTTTTAAAACTGGTTAGGATGGGAGTCTGGGATCACACAGCCCCGTCCAGATTTCTACCATCCACCTCAGTTTTAGAGTAACTATAGTTACGTTTGAGAGTAATTATAGTTATGTAGTTACATTTACAGTAACTAGTTACTTTTAGAGTAACTATAGTTATGTTTTAAAGTAACTGTAGTTACGTTTGAGAGAAATTATAGTTATGTAGTTACATTTACAGTAACTAGTTACTTTTAGAGTAACTATAGTTATGTTTTAAAGTAACTATAGTTATGTTTTAAAGTAACTGTAGTTACATTTTAAAGTAACTATAGTTATGTTTTAAAGTAACTGTAGTTATGTTTTAGAATAACTATAGTTACGTTTTAAAGTAACTGTAGTTACATTTTAAAGTAACTATAGTTACATTTTAAAGTAACTATAGTTGTGTTTTAATGTAACAAGGAAAATTTAAGAGTAACCATAGTTACATTTAAAGTAACTGTAGTTATGTTTTAAAGTAACTGTAGTTACATTTTAAAGTAACTGTAGTTATGTTTTAAAGTAACTGTAGTTATGTTTTAAAGTAACTGTAGTTATATTTTAAAGTAACTGTAGTTATGTTTTAAAGTAACTATAGTTACATTTAGAGTAACTATAGTTACGTTTTAAAGTAACTGTAGTTACATTTTAAAGTAACTGTAGTTACATTTTAAAGTAACTATAGTTATGTTTTAATGTAACTAGGAAAATTTAAGAGTAACCATAGTTACATTTAAAGTAACTGTAGTTACATTTTAAAGTAACTATAGTTATGTTTTAAGGTAACTGTTGGTAAATTTAAGAGTAACTATAGTTACTTTTAGAGTAACTAACCTATGTAGCTTCTGAAGCTCTTTGAACCGGCGATCCTGGAATCTGCTGCCGTTTATAAACGGTTCTGAAGGACTTTTAGCGCCGTGTGTAAATCTACGACTCTCCTTAGAACTTCAGAGTTCCTTAAAGTTTCTCAACTTTCCCCGTCGAGTCCTGTTTACTAAGTGTTGGCTAGCGATGACCCGACTTGGGTGGACCCAGTTTGGTTCGGTGATCCTCAGATGTTGAAGGTCTACCTGAGACCTTGAGTCTTGGACTGTTGTCTGCTCTCAGGTGTTGGCCAACCTGGTGATGGAGAAGCTGCTCCCGTGGCTGGGCAAAGAGCTGCTGCCTCGCCTCAAAGCCAAGAAGACGGAGAGGAAGAGACTTTGGTTCTCTGTGAGTTCTGTCAGAACCTGGAATCCTGGAGAACTCTGGAGGACAGTCGGGCCTTTAACTTTGTGTCTTCTCAGGCGATGGAGGAAGCGTACTTCCTGGTCCAGGAGCATCTGCTGGCCGGACTGTCGGCCCTGAAGGAGGAGTGCAGGACGTCGGCCCAGGAGCAGGACTTCCTGATGAACTCTGACATGGACCAGATCCTCAACACCAGGCAGCAGCTGGAGGAGAAGGTCCGAGGTAACCGAGCTGTCTGGAAGCAGCACGAACCCCCCGAGTCCAGCTGCAGGTTCTCTTCTGATGCGTCCTCGTTCTTCCAGCCAAAGTCTCAGAACCCGCCGAGCGGCTGTGCTCCGAGTCCGTCCAGCCCTACCTGGGCTCCGTCCTGGAGGAGCTGATGGAACCCGTCAGCTGCGGCTTCCTGGAAGGACGACAGCTGATCGAAACCAAGATGGACGAGGTGTGTCGGGACGTCCAGCAGGGGGCGGACAACGAGAAGCTGAAAAAGGTGGGTTCTCAGCGCCGTACCGGACTCCAGGTGGTACCTTCAACACGTAGAACCTAACCGCGTCTTCTGCCCCTCAGGCTCTGGGTGAGATGGCGAGACCGAACCTGCTGAGCTGCTACGAGAAGATCGGCTCCCTGCAGGACAAGCTGAAGGACCTGCAGGAGCGGTTCGACTTCTCCACCATCACCGCCGTGACGCACGGCGCTCAGATCGACCTGCAGCAGGTACTGAGCTCCATCTGAGTAAAGCAGGAGTAGAGCGGGACATCGTGACGTTTCATTAAAGTTTGCTGTAGATGATCAGATCCAGTAGATCTGCTCTGATCCTCATGGTCTGCCTTGTCCAGCTGGTTGAGAACGCAGCGTACACCTTCGAGCTGATGGTGAAGAAAGCTGTGGAGGAGAACGCTGAAACTGCCGCCGGCGTCATCGACAAAGCCAAACACAGAGTCCTGAAGGTCGGTTTCTGTGGAGAGGACCCGGGTTCTCTGCTGGGGGGGGGGGGGGCGCATATAAAGCTGACCTCTGACCTCGTCTCCCTGCAGCAATACGACTATGACAGCAGCACGGTGAGGAAGAGGATCTTCCAGGACGCCCTGGTCTCCATCACGCTGCCCTTCATCAAGAAGAACCTGGCGGACTCCTGCAAAGCCGTAAGACTGCAGCCGCTGCTGTTCAGCTCTGCTCTGATTGGTGGACGGGTCCGTCTGCAGGGTTCTGCCTCTGAGCATCACTGGGATCCCATGTAGAACCGTCATGGCCGCCTAGACAGAACCGGCCTCCGCCTTCAGGGTTTGAAGTCTTCAGCTGATCCAAAACGCTGCAGCAAGAGTTCTGATAAAAAAATTTAAATGAGAGAAAATTTCTCCAATTTTAGCTTCCCTTCATTGGCTTCCTGTTAAATCAAGAATAGAATTTAAAATTCTCCTTCTAACGTATAAAGCCCTTAATAATCAAGCTCCATCATACATCAGAGCTCTGATTACCCCGTATGTTCCTAACAGAGCACTTCGCTCTCAGACTGCAGGTCTGCTGGTGGTTCCTAGAGTCTCTAAAAGTAGAATGGGAGGCAGATCCTTTAGCTATCAGGCTCCTCTCCTGTGGAACTAACTCCCAGTTTTGGTCCGTGAGGCAGACACCCCGTCTACTTTTAAGACTAATCTTAAAACTTTCCTTTGTGACAAAGCTTATAGTCAGAGTGGCTCATACCCTGAGCTACCTCTATAGTCATGCTGCTATAGGCTTAGGCTGCTGGAGGACATCAGGGTCTATTTCTCTCTCTCTGCTGAGTTCTCCTACTGCTCTCCAATCTGTATTGTTTGTTGTTATTTCAGCTTTTAGCTTTTTCTTCTCTGTAATTGTCCCTTCATAGAAGGTACACCTGGTCTGGCGTTCTATTAGCTGTGACATCATCAGGGGAGGCAGATCATCCACTATTACCATCTAACATAGAAAGTACTCCTGGGTCAATGTGAGCTTCTGAGCTTTCTGTGTCTCTGCTCTGTCTTCTCTAACATAGAAAGTACTCCTGGGTCAATGTGAGCTTCTGGGCTTTCTGTGTCTCTGCTCTGTCTTCTCTAACATAGAAAGTACTCCTGGGTCAATGTGAGCTTCTGAGCTTTCTGTGTCTCTGCTCTGTCGTCTCTAAGCCCCAGTGGGTGGAGGCAGATGAGCGTTCACACTGAGCCTGGTTCTGGTTCTGCTGGAGGTTCTCCTCCCTGTTAAAGGGGAGTTTTCCTCTCCACTGTCGCTTCATGCATGCTCAGTATGAGGGATTGCTGCAAAGCCATCAACAATGCAGACGACTGTCCACTGTGGCTCTACGCTCTTTCAGGAGGAGTGAATGCTGCTTGGAGAGACTTGATGCAACCTGCTGGGTTTCCTTAGAGAGGAAACTTTCTCACCAACCTGGAGGATCTGATGGAAGCTGACTTTAGAAAGAGCCTTGAGATGATGTGATTGTGAATTGCCGCAATATTAATAAAATTTCATTAAATTGTTTCTGTTGCCTCCCAGGAGCTTCAGGGTCTGGAACAGACCATCTACGCCGACTACTCCAACTTCATCCACATTGAGAACGTCTATGAAAACATCTTGCTGCAGATCCTGGACCAGGAGGCCTCCAGAGGTAGGAAAGGTGACGGCAGCGCCTCACAGGTGTCCTCCCTCCACACGCTGACTCTCCTGTTCTCTCCTGCAGTGGTGAAGGAAGCCGCCAGCCTGAAGAAACACAACCTGTTCACCGGGAACAGCCGCGGCAGCCTCTCCTCCGTCTCCACGCCCAGCACCCCCACCCTGGCCCCGGCCTCCTCCGTCAGAGCCGCCTCACAGAGCCCTCCGTCTCCTCTGGCCACCAACGGCCTGCCCCTCAGTGGCAGGAAGGAGAAGGAGGCGCCGCAGGAGAGCCAGACCTTGATGGACGCCGGCGGTCCGGAGGCAGAGCTGCCGGCTGCTGAAGCGGAAGACGCCGTCCGAACGCTGAAGGCAGAAGGACTGGAGACCGCCGTGCCGCCAGAGTCAGGAGACGCCGCAGAGATCCAGGAGAATCGTACTTCGGTCCAAACAGAACCAGAAACAGCAGCTGAGCCAGAAACCCAGAGAGCAGATCATCAAGACGAGGTGGATACCGCTTCTTCTGGACCTTCTGCTGCTGCAGGAGGTCTGGCTCCAGAAGCAGCCAACCAAGCCGAGAAGCTTTCAGCAGAGGAACCAGGACCCCAACCTGCAGCCGGCAGCGAGGAAACGGTGCAAAGCCTGAAGGCAGGAGGCAAGCCAGAGGCGCCCTCTGGTGGCGGAGAGGCAGAAGACGTCGGCCTGGAGCTCAAGGTGGAGACGGAGTCCCTCACCGCCTCAGACCCCAACTCCCTGGACGTGTCTGTGGGAAGTGAGTCTCCACGCTCTGAGCTGGAGTCCACAGCAGGAATCTCAGAAACCTCAGAGCTCCTGCAGGACGTGCAGACCTCTGTGAGCCTGGGGGAAAGACCTGAGGAGCGACCCTCAGCTGAGGAGCGACCCTCAGCTGAGGAGCCCTCCTCTGAGGCTCAGACGCAAGCTGTGAGAGAAGATGGAGGCGTGGAAGCTGGAGGCGTGGAAGATGGAGGCGTGGAAGACGGAGGCGTGGAAGATGGAGGCGTGGAGGCCGGCGCCGGGGCGACTGTGGAGACGGCAGCAGAACCAGCGGCTGCTGCGACCGGTCCGCCTGCTGGGGACGGTCCTGCGGTCCAGCTGCCGGACTGTGTGAAGGAGATCCGTAACCTGGTGGAGGAGGTGATCGAGGTGGAGCAGCCGGTGCATCATTACCCCAAAGAGGAATGAACTGGACCTGCGGGAGGGACTGATGGTGGGGGGAGCAGAACCATTTTAAACTCATGCATGGAAATGTAGAAAAATATTTATACCAATCATTTAATTCTGCGATTTTAGCTGAAGTGTTTTAGGAAACTGGACAAAGAGACTTTATGACGGCCGCAGGCTGAAGTTCTGGTTTCAGGACGCTCATCTGTCACTGATGCTGGCCCAGCCGGATCAGAGCGGCGTTGGTCAGATCGTTCGGGTCAGAACGTTCTGGACCACCTGACCAATGAGCGTCTCCTGAACCATCAACCATCATCTCAGCGCTCTAAAGACAGACGTCAGTCTGCTGCGTGCCCTCGCTGTGCCTCGCTGTGCCTAGCAGTCCTCAGACGTCACCGAGCGGCCCTGACTCCGGAGGCTGTTGCCATGGAGACGGGAGCAGAGTCCCCGGGTTGTAATCCGGATCCTCCCCACGGAGCGCCTCCCAGAGGCAGCAGGACTGAGCTGTGAAGAAGCTCCCAGAGAACAAACCTGAAGCTGTTTCTGCTGTCTGGCCTCTTTGTTTCCTTCCAGTAAATCAAACGCAACACAACGATGCTTCAAGTCTTTATTTCTGCACAGAAATCTGAGAATCATTAAAGCTGCGGCGGCGGCGGCCATGTTTGCTCAGATTGCAGCAGAGCTGCAGGCACATCCAGAACAAGAACATTCATTAGAAAGCTGCTCGTTATATTATATTCATATTCAACACAGAAACATTAAAGCGTGAAAAGAGGCGACGGCGCCGTAGAAACGATGCAGTTTAGCTCCAACCAGCAGCAAAATGGGCCTTTTCACCGCTTTCCTCATACAGGAACGGTTCTGTACCAGCAGGTCCACCTGTTCCTGCGCATCCACCCGTCTGACGGATCTGCAACGTTTAAATCTGAAGCTCTGAATTAATCAGGAAAGTTCTAGAAGCTGTTTGCACCAAACGGCTCCATAAGGAGCATGAAAGCGTGATTCTGCGGCTGAACTCTCGCTCCATCGTCTCAGACGCTCAGTGGCGGCTGGACGGGATGAGCAGCTCTGGTTCTGGTCGGGTCAGATGTGGACCTGGACCTCAGCACCCAGCCGGCCTCCCGGCTCTTATCGTTACTAACGAGCAAATCTTTAACGGTCAGACGTGTTTATTCCAGAGAAGTTGGTGTGTTTGTGGCGCTAAAGGGGACGTGGTGGTGAATTATGATTCTGTTGTATTTATCCTGTGGAATAAAACCAAAATCAGCCTAAATCTGTCGGGGAAAGATGTAAAAAAGCTGCAGAAGTATTCACACCCTCCATCTGTGACTCCATTAAAGCTACTTTCCTTCACTTCACACCCGCCATCACAACTTCCTGTCTCTGCCTAATTTACTCTATTTTAGGAAGCTTAACAGAAATGATTTAACCCTAACCTCACTCACTCCGTACCTCTGAGCCTAAAAATGGCTCCGCTGCAGTCGGACCGGCGCTGGAACCAGCCTGCCGGTCGTCAGAAGGTAAGAGATGGAATCAGAAAAGGTCTGAAATGGTTCGCATTAGCAGGCATAGGGAGCCAGACGAGGAGAAAGCTGCACCTCCTGACCAGAGAGGAGGCGGGACGTGAACCGGGTCAGGGAGGCTGGAGGAGCTGCGGACACCAGAACCGCTCCGGTTCTCCATGTCAGCGCCACGCATCACTAAGCGAGGCACGGCGGCGGCTGCTTAGTGATGTGGGCTCACACTGCTGCAGGTTTCATGAGTTTCCAACACCAGCCAGTTCTGACCCAAAGTCATCGGCTAAAATAATAACCGGACCAGTAGAAAAAGGTTCAGAACTTTCTGTGGAACATTTGTCCTCACAGTCTGAGACGTGCAGATCTGGGTCCGGCCGAGCGAACGCTGAAATGAAACCAAACTTCAGTAAAGTTTGGGATTCACTCCCAGACGTCTGGTGCTCAGAAGAACCGTGCAGAACCACATTAGAGGCAAACACAGGAACCGGGTTCTCAACAGGTGTCAGAACTCATTGGACCAGACGTACTTCAGGTTCTGATTCTGCTGACGATGCACCTCAGTGAACGTTAAATGTAAAGGTTCCCCCGGTTCTGCTGCGGAACTCCAGCACTAATCAGGACTAAAAAAAGGAGTTTTCATTTAAAACGGCTCCAGCTCCTCGTTTGGACCTCGTTATCTGACCTAACGACACCGAGTTATCCACGACGAACGCCAAGCCTGGTGTCAACATGGGAAAGACAGTAGAACCTCCAAGCAGCTGTTAGTTAAGATGGCTGCTAAGCTAAGCTACATGCCGACACGTTCCCACATTCAGAGTCTGAAGATGAAAAGGTTTAAAGCTGAATTTCTCTGCTGAGATCAATAAAGTCTACCTTAAAGCTGGAACCGTGGAGGATCCGTCATGAAAACGGAATTTTAACACGGGGTTCTTTAAATGTACTTAACACAAAGTTTATATAGCTTTTATTTTGAGGAGAACCCTGGTGCTGCTGAACAGAACAGAAATGGGCCCAAACAGGAGCAGAGGTTCTGCAGAGGTTCTGCAATTCAGGAGAGAAAAGTTTACCGAGCCTCGTCTCGGAAGAACTTTTCAAATATTTCAGTGCTTTCAAGGTTAAAAGGGCGCTAATGCAGCTAACGGTGCTAATGAGGCTAAAGGGGCTAACTAGGCTAAAGGAGCTAATGATGCTAATGAGGCTAACTAGGCTAAAGGCGCTAACGAGGCTAAAGGAGCTAATGATGCTAATG
The DNA here is from genome assembly GCF_011125445.2 of Fundulus heteroclitus. Classification (NCBI taxonomy): domain Eukaryota; kingdom Metazoa; phylum Chordata; class Actinopteri; order Cyprinodontiformes; family Fundulidae; genus Fundulus; species Fundulus heteroclitus. Next base: position 166,094 of record NW_023396879.1, read on the forward strand.
AGGCTAACTAGGCTAAAGGCGCTAACGAGGCTAAAGGAGCTAACGAGGCTAAGGAGCTAACAGAGCTAACGAGGCTAATGAGGCTAAAGGTGCTAACACGGCTAATGGCGCTAACGAGGATAAAGGCGCTAACGAGGCTAAGGAGCTAACAGAGCTAACGAGGCTAATGAGGCTAAAGGTGCTAACAAGGCTAATGGCGCTAACGAGGATAAAGGCGCTAACGAGGCTAATGAGGCTAAAGGCGCTAACGAGGCTAATGCCGTCATTTGATGCAGAGAAACGATAGAGAAACCCAGAAAGTCATCAGAACAATATTCCTGCAGGTCCACGTCGGGATGGAGGCGCAGAGTCCGAGACCAGGAGGAGTTTCCGGGTTTACCGGAAGGCGGGGGTGAAGCTGTGGAAGAATCGCTTAGCGGGTCGGAAGGTCCGGGCGCTGACGGGCCGATCTGCCAGAACCGGAGCAGAGGGGTTGAACTGGTCCCAGGAGCTGAATGAGAACAGGGAGAGACATCAAAATTATGAAAAAAGGTTCTGATGGAGAGAACCTCAGAAACCGGACCAGATGGACCTTTAACACAGACCGGGTCAGAATTCCTGCTTCAGTCCATTTTTCACATATTTTAAGACTTTAACAGCAGAACTTTGTGTTTTTGCGCTAAAGATCCTTAAAGAAACATTTTGTGTGACCACAGAACCGAGCCTGGAGTTAACGAGCCGCTTGATGAGAAGCACGGTTCAAACACCGGAGGGAAAAACAAGGAGAACGGGTCTAGAACTCATTCAGGAAACATCCCAAGGTGGGAAATAAAGGGCGTTCCGTCATGTGGGCGTGAGACTAAAAACCTCAGAGCAGAACAAGGAGCACGCAGGAAACCAATGAGAACCGCAGGAAAGAAGGATGGATGGATGGATGGATGGAAGGAAAGAAGGATGGATGGATGGATGGATGGATGGAAGGAAAGAAGGATGGATGGATGGATGGATGGATGGAAGGATGGAAGGATGGATGGATGGATTGATGGAGGAGCTCCATGCTGTGGTTCATGACGTTGGAGCTTCTTCTGGATCCTTCCAGAACCTTTGATCTTGACCCTGAAACGGTTTTAGTGCCACGTTTCCTTTCCTGAGTCAGGCCACCAGGTGGAGCTCTCGCACCACACAGCTGCACCTCCAGTGGTCCAGAGCAGCGCTTCAGACCCAGAACCGGACCATGGAGGCCCAGAACCGGACCGTGGAGGCTGAGCCGGGCCTCTGTGGGTGTGGGAGCTCCTGGTGGAGGGAGACGTCCCAGCAGAGCGCGGTGATGAGGGCAGAGGCTGATGTCCAGAACCGAGGAAGAGAACCCGTAGCTGCGACTGGCTTTTCATGCTGTGTCCTTGGTGGGGGGGGGGGGGGGGGGGGTGTTTTGGTGCCTCCTCCTCCTCCTCAGATGAGCTCACATCTCACATGAACCTGGACTTTTCTCCCTGATGGTCCGTCTAAAATACGAGCTGCTTGCTTTGCCCTGCGAGCTCCAGTAATCATGTTGTTTTTAGCCAAATCACTTCCAGGGAGCAGCGCCTCTCTCCTCCTCCTCCCTCTCCTCCATGTTTTCCTTCTGCCCCCCCCCCCCCCCCATCCCAGGGCAGGAATACGTCCCTTTCCTCTCCGCACGCTACGGCTGTCAGACGGCATTTAGGGTCCAGACTAAAGGAGAACCAGCGGCGCTCTGAGTCCCTCTGCTGCTGCTGGAGCTGCTGCTTTGGGCCTGCAGGCGCTGAGATGGACCTTCCATCAGGCTGGAGCTACAAGGAGTAAAACACCATGTCCCAGAACACACCTGGGGTATTTATCCATGTCCCAGAACACACCTGGGATATTTATCCATGTCCCAGGACACACCTGGGGGGTTTATCCTGGTTTGAGGTGAATCGGTGAGAATTTATCGCCTCAGCTGCCTACATTTAGGACGACTTTGTCTAGAGTCCTTCAAGAGGATGAGGAAAGTCTCCCAACATGCTGTGATTTACTAATAATAATTTATTAATAATAATTTATCAATAAATGTGTTAATGAGTGAACCTGTGCAGCAATTCCTCTGCAGGAGGAGCAGTGGAGCAACCTGCAGCTCTGGAGCACATGGAGGCCTGTCCTCCCTGCAGCCAGCCAGGTCAGGTTCTGTCAGGTTCTGTCTGCTCCAAAGGTCCAGCTACTGGCCATCGCTGCCCAGTGGAGGCCCGGTCTCACCAGCTGCTCATGGGATGCGTGGATCAAGCTTCAGGCCAGACGTCTAACCGTGTATCCAGAGGTTTCTTCAGAACGTTTTAGTCTGATCTGAAGGCTTTTCCTTCCTCCCGGCCCTGAAGAACCTTAAAAATCATTTTGAACGTCTGATTGTGTCGATCTGAGGATCTCGCTGCGTTGCTGCGAGATCCGATGACGCTGAGGGTCGACCTGACGTGGAAATAAAGTCGGTTTTAACGAGCAGCTTCCCTGGGGCTGAACCCGGGACACGGTTCTGTGACGGCGGGTCTCTCTGAGGCCCCATTCACACCATGTTTCACACACAGTTTAGAATAAGAGGCCGAGCTGGTTCTGATTATTATGTTAACCCGAGTCGCTGCGACTGCCGGGTCCAAATTAAAACAGTGTGAGGGGCCGGTTCCCCCGCCGCCTCAGAGCTGTCAGAGGAAGACTGACGGACGGGGAAAGGGGAAAACACAAACACGCAGGAGGTGAAGCGTCTGTCGTCTGATCGGATCGGGTTCTGGATGCGGCGAGTCGCGGCCGGCGCTCTGAAGGCGGCCAATAAAAACATTCCTGGCCAAGGAGCTTTATCTCAGGCGAGGGTGATGGGACAAAGCTCTCTGGATCAGCTCAGACGATTCATCATCTCAGCAGAGGATCCGCTGAGCTGCTGCTCGGTTCTGGAGACTCAGAGGAAACCCAAAGCCCGGTCTGGTGATAACAGGACGCACTTTCTTCCAATTCCCACTCCTCGGTTTGGGTTTCACGCAGGAATGCTGGAAGGGGAATGGAGGGGGTGGATGGGCTGGAGTCCCGCAGAGGAAGGAGGGAGGGGGGGGGGAGGGTCTGCAGCCGGTTCTTCTCATCGGGTGGAGCGATGTCTTCAGGGATCATGACGGACCGCTACGATAACAGGACCGCTACGCTAACACGGACCGCTACGATAACACGGACCGCTACGCTAACACGGACCGCTAACACGGACCGCTACGATAACACGGACCGCTACGATAACACGGACCGCTACGATAACACGGACCGCTACGATAACACGGACCGCTACGCTAACAGGACCGCTACGATAACAGGACCGCTACGATAACAGGACCGCTAACACGGACCGCTCCGATAACACGGACCGCTACGCTAACAGGACCGGTACGATAACAGGACCGCTACGATAACAGGACCGCTAACACGGACCGCTCCGATAACACGGACCGCTACGATAACACGGACCGCTACGCTAACAGGACCGGTACGATAACAGGACCGCTACGATAACAGGACCGCTAACACGGACCGCTACGCTAACAGGACCGCTATGCTAACAGGACGGCTACGATAACAGGGCCGCTCCGCTAACACAGACTGCTAAGAAACACGGACCGCTACGATAACACGGACCGCTACGATAACACGGACCGCTACGCTAACACGGACCGCTACGCTAACACGGACCGCTACGATAACAGGACCACTACGATAACAGGACCGCTACGATAACACGGACCGCTACGATTACACGGACCGCTAAGAAACACGGACCGCTACGATAACATGGACCGCTACGCTAACAGGACCGGTACGATAACAGGGCCGCTGCGCTAACACGGACCGCTACGATAACACGGACCGCTACTCTAACAGTGCTGCTACGATAACACGGACCGCTACTCTAACAGTGCTGCTACGATAACACGGACCGCTACGATAACACGGACCGCTACAATAACACGGACCGCTACGCTAACACGGACCGCTACGCTAACACGGACCGCTACGCTAACAGGACCGCTACGATAACACGGACCGCTACGATAACACAGCCCGGCAGCCGGAGCTTCCTAAGGTGCTGCAGGACGAGACGTTACCGGAGAATCCAGAGTTCACGTACGACGGAACGAATGACGCACGATAAACCGGCCCCGACATCGTTAACACTTCGGTATCAGTCTGATAACTAAAACGGGCGGATATTAATAACTGATGTTTATTCGTATGTGTCTTGTTCAGGAATGAGGGCAGGATGGAGCGGGAGATGGACAGGCGGATTGGTGCAGCGTCTGCTGTGAAGCGGGCGCTGTACCGATCCGTTGTGGTGAAGAGAGAGCTGAGCCAAAAGGCAAAGCTCTCGATTTACCGGTCGATCTACGTTCCTACCCTCATCTATGGTCACGAGCTTTGGGTCGTGACCGAAAGAACGAGATCCCGGATACAAGCGGCTGAAATGAGTTTTCTCCGTAGTGTGTCTGGGCTCTCCCTTAGAGATAGGGTGAGGAGCTCAGTCATCCGGGGAGGACTCAGAGTAGAGCCGCTGCTCCTCCACGTCCAGAGGAGCCAGTTGAGGTGGCTCGGGCATCTGGTCAGGATGCCTCCTGGACGCCTCCCTGGAGAGGTGTTCCGGGCACGTCCCACCGGGAGGAGACCCAGGGGAAGACCCAGGACACGCTGGAGGGACTATGTCTCTCTGCTGGGAACGCCTTGGGATTCCTCCTGAGGAGCTGGCCCAAGTGGCTGAGGAGAGGGACGTCTGGGCCTCCCTACTGAAGCTGCTACCCCCGCGACGAAGCGTGTTGGCGGCGTGGCGCGGCGAGGGAAACGTACAGCAGTAAACATGGGTTGTCGGCCATGACAGCAACATTAACATCGGTGCGTCGTTTCACCGTCAGCCCGGGTTATTTACCTGCTCAGGTATCCGGCCACTCCCAGGTCGGCGTTCTGGAAGTCAGCGTAGTACTCCGGGCTGATGGAGCCGTCCGCAGAGAGAATACCATCTGAAGAACGACACAGAAAGCAAACCGGAGCCGATCAGAACGTCGGCTTTTACTTCCACACCGAATAATGAGACGACCCTTTCGGTACCGGCCGTGTAGAAGAGGTCCGGACGGTCCAGGATGTCCCCGATCCTGTCGAAGGCCTCGCGGTCGTCTCCGTACAGGTAGGGTTCTGCGTCGTCCACCTGCCGGTTCTCCACCATCTCCAGCCACTGGCTGTTGTGGTGGCAGAACTTTGCCGTCTGGATCTTCTTGGCCCACTCCTCATCGTACTCCTGAGGAGAGACGAGACGGCAGCTGCAGATGTCCCTACATCTGTGAAATGTTTCACATAAACTCTTTAAACGCTTTATCGGGGTGTTCCTGCTTTCCTTTGGCAAACTGATGAGGACCAGAGGTTCTATTACCAAGCCTTCAAAACGGGAAAGAAAGGAGAACATGCCTTTCAGAGGCAGGGTTGGTATATGTTAGCGATAATTAGAGGTTTAAAATGCCAACAGAGGAGAAACCTGGTTCTGTTAGCAGACGACCAGCTTTCTGTCCCAACGCTGAAGCAATAAACGCTTCCAGCAGCAACACTGCAGGGGGCGCCGCTGTTCAGAACCTCCTGCAGGGCTCGGCATGGTGGAGGTCCTGTGGTGCTGCGGGCCGATCATCTTCCTGCTCCTGACAATAAGAACCTGTGACAGACTTTTCCCAGGTTTCCACCTGTGTTCTCCTCTGATTCTCTGCCTCCTCTGTGCCGGGAGCCAAAGCAGAGCTGAGGCGCGTCACAAACCCAGAGACGCCATAATTCATCAGCGGTGGACAGCAGGGCTGAGGACACAGGACCGGAGCCGTCCTCGTTGGACCTTCTTCAGAGTCCCTGACGCAGTCTGGGTTTGTCCCGGGCTGCTGGGATCAGAGGCCAGGCTTCCAGGAGCGTTTTCCCCCCCGCTGACGCCGCCGCCGGCCCGCTGACGCTCTCCAGATCCCCCCGGCTGCCCTTCATGTGGCCCGCAGCTTGATCATTTAATGAAACACTTCCTCCGCTCCCATTCGCTGCCTGCTTCTAATCTAGCGTTAATTACGCTGATCTGAGGTCTGGCAGCGATCACGCTCCGGCTGGAGCTGACCACAGCTGTCAATCAGCAGCCGATCAGCGATCCGACCCCAGAAATGAGACATTTTACACTAAACTGGTAAAAAGAAAAAATCTGTTTCATGAAAAAGATAAAACCAGATTTTCTGAGGAGGTTTGACGCAGGGCTGGACTCCCTAGACCGGCTTCACTGCTTTATTTATTTATTTTAATGAATTAATAAAATTTTTTTTTATGTATTTATTATTCTTATTTTATTTTCTTATTATTTTTTATTTAAATTTTTCATTCCAACTTAAAAGCAGATTGTTTATTTATACTGAATCCAGCAGAATCTGCTGCTAACGATCAGAATAAAAGCTCAACTTTATCAGAAATCTCCCTCCTGACCGTCGCCTCACAGCTCCTGGTTTCTGGGGGAGGAGTCAGACGCTGACTCCGCCCATCTACTTCCTTTTTCCAGAGGGCTGCACGTCTGAGCCAGAACCACCTGGAGCTGAGAGCTGGGGACTCGGGTCAGGATCAGGAGTAAAGCGACCGGGTCTGGAACAGCCGGTGAGAAGGTCCCCTAGTAGGGTTCTGCTGGTTCCGTCCAGAACTGGCCTGGTTCTGTTGGCCAGATGCTAAACTGCTAATCTGTGGTCTCCACCTGCAGAACCATTCCTGTTTTTGGACTCATTCTTCCCATTTAGTAATTCCCTCAGCACCAGAACCACGCCCAGCTCCGCCGCTGACCCGACCCGACCCGACCCGACCCGACCCAGCATCATTTCCAGAACCTGCATGGACCACTCACAGCTATGATGTCCAGGGTGTTGGAGCAGACTTTTCTGATGGATGCGTTGCTGTCATGCAGCAGGTCCACGAAGTAGTCCGAAGCTTCTGCCGGTACCAGTTAAGGGAGAAGAACCTTCTTCCTGTCCGTCATTCCCAGAAACCGCCTCACCGTTAATGCTGGAAGCCAGAGGAGCCGGGAAGGATACCGCTGTCTCTGATGATGATGTCCCTCGTAGCTTTGTGGAAAACCATCTGGTAGAAGACGTAGAGGATCTGGCACACGAACTCATCGTCCTGCTGCTGGACTGCATCAGAAACACACATGCAGGAGATTAAACTTTAACGGGACAAAGATTCTACAAAGGCCTCAAATCTACGCTTTGCTGAGGGCTGGACGATGATTCAGTAACAATAAATATCAAAGATAGATAAAAAGCTCAATAAAAAGTTCAATAGAATAAGTTTCCTTCCTTTTACCTTCTAGCCATGTAGGGTAATACTACATCATTACTTCCTCCCAGCCAATCACAACGCAGACCCAGGAACCAAGCTCCGCCCCCTTCAGAGAGCTCAGAGAGAACATGTTCTTTTTTTCTTTTTTAAAAACTTACTTTTTTCTTTTTTGTTGGTAAAAAGTTGGTTGAATAAATGTTTGAGTTTGAATTCAGTGTTTGTGTTTTTATCTAAAAATAGGATTTAAGCAGCATGATAAAACGGCCAGCGCTGCACTTAAAATATACATTTTTAATTTGTTAATAATTATCGACATCGATCAACATGATTTTTATTTTATCGATCGTTTCTTTCTACGTCGTCCAGCTGTAGCTTTCCTGAACGTTTCCCATCATTTTAGCCTTTTGTTAAAATCCTTCTCAGATCACCTCCACAAAGCAGCAAACGTCTGAGATTATTTCCCCTTCTCTCCAAATGAGGCTGGGGGGGTGGGGGGTGGGGGGGTGTTAAGGGATCAGACTGGGCCACCAGCAGGGGGCGCCAGTGTTGCTGGTTCTCACCGGTGAGCAGAACCATGAGAGCAGGGATGATGTCGGACTCGGCCAGCATGGCGGCACAAGAATCGTCCATGGAGACGGTTCCGATCAGAATCACCACCTCCAGGATCAGGTCGTCCTCAGCAGAACCTGCAGGGGGAGAGCTCATGTTAAGAGGAGGAAGCCTCTCGCTGGAGAACATTTACACTGTTAGCTTATTGGACCGGGTCTGACAGAACCGCTGGAGGTTTCGGTCTGGACCTCTGGGCCCTGCACCCAGAACCGGCTGGAGAACTAATCTGCATCCTCGTTTCCATCCACGGAGCCTCAGAGTGACCCGACAGGATCCCTCCCTGCAGAACCGGACCTGCCGGTTCTGCAGGGAGGGATCGTAGCAGGATTAGCTTTCCATGGAGCCAGATGAGGAACACCTGGAATCCCTCGATGGTGGAACCAGGCGCTGCTCAGACTTGGACCGGTTTCCATTGCAGCTGCATAACCGAGATCCAGTCCAGTCAGTGAGGTGAGCAACGTGCCGGAACCAACAAACACGGACATTAGACGGACCGATAGGAACAGGAGGATGGTGGCCTAGTGGGTCAACTCCCACAGATCTGGGTCCTTGAGCAAGAACCTCATACCCAGAATGCACCCCGGTGCCGCCCAGTGGCGTTGCCTCTACTGGACTCTGTGCTCAGGTCTTCATCAGAACCAAACCTGGCCGCAGGAAAATTGTTCTGACCCTTTGAGCTACACCTTTAAAGTTTCCTGAACAGAACCGTCGGTCCATCCTGAAAGCACTGACGATATAAACGGGCCGTCTGCTACGGTTTGGACCAGCATCCTCCCTGATGTGGACTCAGCTGTCCCTCACGGAACCGCCATCATCCTGCAGCCAATCAGACGGAGCCGTCCTGCTTTTAGGCGGAGCTGAAGTGTCCAATGGGAGCAAAGCTTAGCTTTTATTACGTTTTAGCAGCGATGCATTCATCACAGCTGCGTTTTCTCCTCTCTGTGATGGTTTCCATCAAGCCTCCCTAAAATATTCAGTCTGGGTATGAATTTGGTGTTTTCGGCCCCGATCATGTAGACAGGTCATGGCTGAGCCACTTTGTAAATGGTGATGCTAACAGTTAGCTACATTAGCTGATCATGCTAAAGGTGAACAACTGGTTAACCTTTAGGTGCCCTTCACATCCAGAGAGCCATTTAAAACTGCTATTACTTTACAAAACAACTGATTATATATATATATATATATATATATACACATTAGCTGGGTTTTTTTTTTTTTAGCCAACTTCCTAGGAGCCAGGAATCCAGAGACGGCAGTTGCAGAATGCTGCTTTATTTTTCCATTGATAAATGAAACCATCATTTAAAAACATTTAATATTTACTCAGCTTTTCTTTGTCTGATATCAAAATCTTTTTGATGTGAATTATTTAAGAAGAAAAAAGCAACTTTTAACAGTTTGTCACTGTGTGCTAAATATTTCTCTGCTTTTTGAGTCATTTAAATCCAGTTTTTGGTCACTTTCTGGATAATGTACTATGGAGAAATGTCTGGAGGCTCTAAAGAAGCTAGGAGCAAACCTCCCTCTCCTTTATAGCAGCAGGAACCCTGTGGAGAACATGCGAGGCCTTCAAACAGCTCTGGTCGGGTTTTGTCTCTGCTCAGCATCAGCTTTGAGATGAAAGCAGATAAAGTCAGGGTCAGGAGGTCAGAGGCCATCAGAGCAGCAGATAAGGAGGAGAGCCGTGTCTGTCCTCACTGATGAAGGAGCAGCAGGAGGTCAGGCGGAGGCGCGGCACGGATGGAGGAGGTACCTGGTTTGAGTCGGTCCTTCAGGTACGGCATCAGGTTGAACTCCGTCAGCACCAGCTGCCAGTCCAGGTCGGGGATGGTCAGGTTGGCCAGGGTTCCCAGGCACTCGATCACAAACCCTTCATCTTCTCCTTCGTTGATGTGAGCCGCCAGGTCTCCCACGTAGTCCTGCAGGACGGAGGCCACAGAAACGCTGGTTTACCTGGGAGTCAGAGGCGCTGCGTCTACAGGACATGAGAACCCACCAGGAACAGGATCTTAGTGGCGCCGCCATGCTGGGAGAGATTCCTGATCATCTTCATCACCAGAATGTCCTTCAGCTTAAAAGCCCTCTTCATCAGCATCTTCAGACCGTTCCCTGCGGAGACAGGAGGACTATAAAGGGAGCAGAACTTTCTGGACACGGTTCTGATGTGCCGGTGTGGAGCTGGAACCTTCACAGAAGATCTGAGCGTTGCTCCTGCTGGCAGCCAGGTTGATGCAGAGAGAGATGAGCTCCATGTCCAGCTGCTCCTCGCCGCAGTCAGACATCATCTTCATCAGCTGCTGACAACACGCCACAAATCAAGCTCAACAATAAGAAAGGAGAACGCTCCATGCAACCAGACTGGCTCTGAGCCGAGTCGATCCAGAACCTGGACCACCGGCCGGGAACAGAACCAGCCATCATCCACAGAAATCAGCTCCCACAGGAAGCTTCAGGACTTTAAATTAAATTATTAACTGAATGCTGCAGATGTGTCACTTTAGCATTTATGAAACATTAAAACTGGGAAAATGGAGGAAAAAATGGTTCCAGGGCCGATTTCTGGGTTTCTCCAGAGCCGGCCCTACCCAATGTGGAGCCCTGGGCAACATTTACCCCCCCACCCCCCACCCCACCCCGTTAATCTAATAAAATCACCCAGTTTTCATGCTCAACAGACTACAAATAAATACTAATAAATCTGAAAAACAAACATATAGGCACCAAACCTGACTCAATCCAGACGGATGTAGTTTCTCTGAGCTCCACATCCATTTCTACGCCACATAAAATGAACGAGCCAATCAGGATCGCCGGGTGGAAAACGACAACAATGGCGGCTCGCAGCGAGGAAGCAAGCGGCAACATTGATGCTGTTTCATCAGTGTCGTCCAATCTACCGAATATTAATTATTTAAAAGAACGCCATTGAAAGCTTCTGTTAGTGGAAATCATGTCTCAGTTTTGATGTGAGTGGTTGAAGCAGCGCGTCAGTAAAGATGACGGACAAGTAGTTTATCCAATCATATGCAAGGTTTTCTGATAAGGCCCCTCCTTCTGAAGTACATCTCCAGTGGAGAAACTCCAGATGGACGTGTGGAACGAAATCCTTCTGGTGAGAGTCGGGTTAATAAGCTCCACCACAAAATAAAATGATGGCAGACATGAAGAAGACGATCTGATTAGGTCCTGGAGTCAAAGCCCCGCCCACAATAATAAAGCCCCGCCCATAAATTAAGCTCAAAGTTATCAGAGTAGGCACAGACACCTTAACCTTGTGATTAGTCTCCATTTTTAATAATAATAGTAATAGTAATTCAGTGCTGCTGTTCTTTGTCCTGCCTCTGCCCCCCCCCCCCCCCAAGTGAGAACAGCCAGTGTTAATAAGCATTTATCAGGACAACATTAAAGATAAAAACCTCCTAAAACCTGACTGCATCGCCACTTTCACCCTTTCCTCCGCCGCTCCATGACGGCGTCAATAAACACCAATAAACTACTAAAGATGATTAAATGTAGTCGCTGTGAACAGTTTAGTGATCTGGTTCGTGTCCTGGAGAAGAATCTCACAACACTGGCTTCTAGGAGCAAAGAGGTTTTTATCCTCACTGCTGTCGCTGTCACAGTAAACCGGATGATGTGCTCAGGTTCTTGTCTGGGCCGGGTCTGGGCCGGTTCTGGGCCGGTTCTGGGCCGGGTCTGGGCCGGGTCTGATGGAGAACCGGGCCTGAACTCCAGCTGAGTGGGAGGAGATCACAGTTCCTGGCTTTGATCTTTTCTGCTATAATCGACCCGATGAGCCACAGAACAACGAGGCGACGACCCAACGGCGGCTGGTTCTCTCACTGCGGGTCAGTCATGGGATCATGACCCGATCCAATGACTGACCCGCAGCTGAAGAGGAACCAGTCTGTCACACTGACTCAGCTTTTTCAGACTCGGATCAGTCTCTGACCCTAGATTCATGGAAACTTGTAGCAGTGAGGCCGGATCCATTAAAGATCTGCAGAGGAGACTGCTGTTGCCCCCCCGCCCCGCCCTGATCTGTCCGTCCTGCTCCCCCGGCTGATTTAACATTAAACAGGAAAAGCTTTGAGCCGAGGTGCGCCGCTTCCCTGCGACGACTCAAGAATCAGCAACGTCGGCGGGGCCTGGGTTAGGTATCACATACCGGGGGCCCCGGACCCCAAATCAGCCCCGTCTAGACTCTCTGGCACCTGCGTCTGCTCGTTTACCGCAGACGGCCACTGGAGGCCTCGCAGCGCAGCCCCTCCACCTCTGTGACCGCTCCTCCCAACTCCTGCGGCCCCGCAGGGCCCCCTTCAAGCTCCACACGGTGACCCCATTAAAGGAGCGGGGCCCTCACATCAGCCAGAAAAGAAGGAGGCCTCAGCAGGATCAGAGGGAGGATGAAAGGTGGGAACTGCTGCCCGGCAGTTTATTAGGGTCTGCTTTAATGTCAGGGTACAGCCGCCGCCACCAGGGGGCAGCAGAGGGAGCCGCGCTCCAATTAAACTCAACAATTAGGCAGAAGATATTTTCACAGTTCTTTGGTAAAGGATCTATAATCTTTGAACTTTAACACAAACTGCAGTTTATTTTGCTTTTATGTGACAGAAACACACAGAGTGGTTAGAAACTGAGGAAGGAAAATGAAACGAGGTTCCTTAGAGAACATCAGAGAACCTCCAGCATCATGGAGACCAGGAATCCAGCAGGTCAGGGAGGAGGTTCTGGTCCAGTTTACAGCAGGTCAGGTTCTACAGAACCTCCCAGAGTTCTGATCATCATGTGGACCTGGAGAGAGGATGGACCACCTGCAGACCTACCAGGACATGGACGTCCTCCTGGACTGACAGGCTGGACCAGGAGAGCATTGATCAGAGAAGCAGGAGGACCATGGTGGCTCTGGAGGAGCTGCAGAGACCAGCAGCTCAGGTGGAGGTTCTGTTCACATGACTGCACTGTTCAAACCTGACCTCTATGGCAAGAAGAAAGTCCTGTCTGAGGTTTCCCTGTAAGCCAGAGGAGACCCAGCAAACATCTGGAAGGAGGTGCTCTGCTCAGGGAGACCAAAACTAAACGTTGAGGTCTACAGGAGGAACAGAAGATGCAAAACTAGCAGGTCAGCGGTGATTGGGGGGGGGGGGGGTGGATGGAGAACCTGACAGAGGCGGCAGAAGACCTGGAGGTCCACAGCCAGAGATATTATTGGATGGCAGTTCAAAGCAGATCCATGGGTTGGAACGGCCTAGTCAAAGTCCAGATATTCTCCACTCTGAGCTGGAGATGTTTGGCAAAGAAGGATCAGCAAACCTTCAGTCTGCAGAACCCCCCCCCCCAGGCTCTGGTATTTAATGCAAGGCTACATTTATCCAGACGGACTGGGTCCGACACCAGAACCGATCCGCTCAGAGCGGCCGAAAAATAAAACTAGGAAAGAATAATAAACCAAAAACTAAATTGTCAGGAGGAAAACGGACCAAACATGGACTTTGTTCTGGTTTCCTGGGTTCTGTAGGTTCTGGGTTCTGTAGGTTCTGTAGGTTCTGGGTTCTGTAGGTTCTGTAGGTTCTGGGTTTCCTGGGTTCTGTAGGTTCTGTAGGTTCTGGGTTTTATGGGACGCTCCGTAGTCGAGATGATAAAAGCAAAACCGCTGAAGAGGGAAAAGATTCATCTTTCTTTACTTTAAGTGTCTCAGCAGGACCGGCGAGAGCGAGGCAGGCCGGGTCAAAGGTCACATCCTGGCCAGCCGCTGAGGTCCAGATCTGCTGCTGACCCGACCCATGAGCAAACAGCAGCGCCTGGCCGCCACATCTGGACGCCATTTACACCCAATCCCACCAAACAAGCACCGAACGCTCGGCTAATGGGCCGTTAGCAGAGGAGCCGCTGACCGGGCGGCTCAGAACCCGGACCTGACTCTGGGGGGGGGGGGGTTCTGGGCCTGGTCCGCGTCGCCGGCCCGGCCCGGCCCGCTCTGACATTAGCCAGTCTTACCTGCGGTATGCAGCCGGCGTGAGCAAACACGGTTCTGGACGTGTGGTCCATGCTGATGTGGTACAGGACGCACATGCTGCGCTGCCTCTGGGCCTCGTCAGCTGCAACACAAACACAGGCAGGAGGCGGGTCAGCGCATGAATCACCGCTTGTGCCGCCGCCGCCGCGCCGCAGGACGCCGCCGACCACATCTAGCAGGAGCCGCGCGGTTCTGGACAAATATTAACGGGCTGAATGGGCTTTTTAACGCCGCTCAGCTGGCAGTCAGAGCTGGACCGGAACCAGGCGGCTGCAGTTTCTCACTGCCTGGCAGCCGGCAGAACAGAACACTACAGTTCCAGAACCAGAACCAGAACGGATCCCTCTGGAGTTATTTTGGGTCCGGTTCTGTCCCAGGTTTCAAAGATGAGTTTCTCCCTCCGTCAGTAGATGGACGGAGCGAGACGCAGGTGCAGAATCCGATCGGACCAGCGCCGGTCCTGACCCGGCTGGGAGAACTCGTCCCGCCACACTGCAAAAACGGATCTAAAAATAAGTAAAATGTTCTTAAAAGTTGTGTATTTGTCCTAGATTTGAGCAGGTAAATAAGATTATCTACCAATGGAATGAGTATTTTGACCCCTAAAATAAGATAATTAGATATCCTGCACTTGAAATAAGATGATGGAGATGAATTGTTCCTATTTTAAGTGCAAAAATCTTATTCTATTGGCAGATGATCTTATTTACCTGCTCAAATCAAGGAAAAATGCACAACTTTTAAGAACATTTTACTTATTTTTAGTTCTGTTTTTGGTCTGATCCGGCTGTAAACAAACGGTTTTATTCAACATTTAGTTAATAACTGCTGAGACGATAAACAGAACCAGAACTATTTAGCAGATTCTATCAGGACTCCAGGCAGAATCCCAACAGACCTCGGCTGGAACGGAACCTTTACGGACCCTTTAGTGGTGGATCCAGGAAAACACAGAGAACGGGTTTTTAATAATTACGTCAGACAGTGGTTTCTTAATGATGAATGTAGGATAATTTAGTTTATCTGTCAGATCTCTTGATCTTTTCTCTCCAGCTTTTAACTCCAGGGAGCAGAACCAGGAGGCCCGGCTTGTTTTATTTATTTCTCACTGCTTTCCTTATTGTCATCCTGTATGTCAGCAGTTTAGGTGTCCTATGGTGCGATAACCTGAAGGTTCACCTTCCAGCAGGACGACGACCCAGAACATACCAGACTGGTTCAACTCCAGGCATATTTATGGATTAAAATGGCCTAGTCAAAGTCTAAACTCTTTAGTTCAATAATGTTTAGGTCTAGTTGGTGCTGGAGGAAAATGATTGTGTGAGGAGTCAGAGGTAAGCAGAAGTCATCCTACATATGTACTATATATATGCTTCCGATTGGCAAAATTATCAGACAGCATGGGATTAATTTCCACTGTTATGCTGATGACACTCAGCTATATTTATCCATAAATCCTGATGAATCCAATCAGTTACTTCGACTGCAGTCATGTCTTGATGACATCAAAAGCTGGATGACTTTAAATTTCCTGCATCTAAATTCTGACAAGACAGAAGTTGTAATCTTTCAATTTTCAATTCAATTTTATTTATATAGCGCCAAATCATGAAACATGTCATCTCAAGGCACTTTACAAAGTCAAGTTCAATCATATTATACAGATTGGTCAAAAATGTCCTATATAAGGAAACCAGTTGATTGCATCAAAGTCCCGACAAGCAGCATTCACTCCTGGAGAAGCGTAGAGCCACAGGAAGAGTCGTCTGCATTGTACATGGCTTTGCTGCAATCCCTCATACTGAGCATGCATTTGGACCAGAGTCTTCAAAAAATAAAGTTCTTAATCAATCACTTAATCTGGATGGCATTAACTTGGCCTCTGGTAATAAAGTAAAAAATCTTGGTGTTGTTTTCGACCAAGACATGTCATTTAAATCCCATATTAAACAGGTTTCCAGAGTTTCCTTTTTTCACCTCCGGAATATCGCCAAAATTAGAAACTTTCTGTCCAGGAGTGATGCTGAAAAACTAGTCCATGCATTTGTTACTTCAAGGCTGGACTATTGTAATTCTTTACTATCAGGAAGTCCACAAAATGCAGTTCAAAGCCTTCAGCTGATCCAAAATGCTGCAGCAAGAGTTCTGATGAAAATCAACAAGAGGGATCATATTTCTCCAATTTTAGCTTCCCTTCATTGGCTTCCTGTTAAATCAAGAATAGAATTTAAAATTCTCCTTCTAACGTATAAAGCCCTTAATAATCAAGCTCCATCATATATCAGAGCTCTGATTACCCCGTATGTTCCTAACAGAGCACTTCGCTCTCAGACTGCAGGTCTGCTGGTGGTTCCTAGAGTCTCTAAAAGTAGAATGGGAGGCAGATCCTTTAGCTATCAGGCTCCTCTCCTGTGGAACCAACTCCCAGTTTTGGTCCGTGAGGCAGACACCCCGTCTACTTTTAAGACTAATCTTAAAACTTTCCTTTTTGACAAAGCTTATAGTCAGAGTGGCTCATGTTACCCTGAGCTACCTCTATAGTTATGCTGCTATAGGCTTAGGCTGCTGGAGGACATCAGGGTCTATTTCTTTCTCTGCTGAGTTCTCCTACTGTTCTCCAATCTGCATTGCTTGTTGTTATTTCAGCTTTTAACTTTTTGTTCTTTGTCATTTTTCTCTTCTTGCTGCTTGGAGAGACTTGATGCAACCTGCTGGGTTTCCTTAGAGAGGAAACTTTTTCACCAACCTGGAGGATCTGATGGAGTCTGACTTTGGAAAGAGCCTTGATGATGAGATGTTGTGAATTGGTGCTATAGAAATAAAATGTAATTAAAAATGTAACTGACTCCCTCCATTCTGATCAAAGGTGAAGGTCTGCATGTTCTGAATAAAAACACGAACAAATCATCAGCATCTTTTTAACCGGGTCGACTGATCCTGGTTGGACCTGCAGCACCATCTCCTTCCTCCCTGCAGCTCTGAGCTGCTGTGTGACCCATCAGGTCTGGATGGATGAGGTGTTTGGGCCGCAGCGAGCCCGGCACCTTTATGAGTTTGACCCGTAAGCAGAGCGGACGGAGGCTGCCAGGAGGATTAATGGAGCGCAGAGCGGAGTTTGACTGCTGCGCTTTTCATCAAGGGAGGCTCCTCACTGGACCAGAACCACCGACAGGCCCGGCCCGGTTCACACTGGTCACTGTCCGCACAGCGAGTCAGTATGAGATCCAGATGTGGCCGCGGGACGGGGAGTTCTGCCGTCGCTTTAATTGGAGAACAGGAGGAAGCATCGACTTTACTGCCGCTCTGCTCCTCATCAGAACATGTGCTTCTCATTGGCGGGCCTCCTCCAGAACCTGAACGCTCTGTTAGCCAGCATGGAGTACCCTGTCTGGAGTTTCTGGACCATCCTGATAAGCAAACCGGGTCTGGCCCGCTGTCAGCAACGAGCCGTCAGGACTTTACAGGAGCTTCCCAGAGCCACAGTCCCACCAGAACCGGTCGGGCTGCTGCTTCTGGGTCTACAGACGTTTCCTACCCAACGAAACCTTCTGGTCTGAAGTAACAGAGCAGCCACAGGTCCAGCAGGTCCAGCCCCAGGTCAGAGCGGGAAGCTCAGGCTCCGCCCACACGATGGCGGGCTTGGCTGACCCGACTATCGTCTTGGTCGGATAGAGCGGAACCGGATACATTTGCAACCTGGTCCCAGGTGTCACTACCCGATCCGTACCATCAGCTCATTTACGCGCGAACAGAATAACTTCCGGTAGGAAATATTTCGTTTTTCTTACTTTTTTATTCTTTTGTATTTTTTCGAGGCAGGGGTTACTTTTTGTTTATCTTTGTATTTGCGGCAATATTGCATATTCTAAAAAAATAAACAACAGAAATAGATAAAAAAATACATTGTTTTTTTGTTTTTTTTAATAGCAAAAATGTTTCCCAGTTGTGGTTAGGGAAATAAAAATATATAAACCATTTCTTAAAGTACATAAACCCCCAGCTATAAACACTAGGAGTATAGAAACGTATTTGATTTTGAATTTTTTTGAAGTTTGATGTTTTTTTATCATTTATTTGATTAGCTTATGTATGTATTCTGTGCTTAATAAATGTAATATAAGTAAGGTATGTGTGTGTTCTTTGTTCTATTCCCTGTTCGTTTTTGTAAAAAAAAAAAAAAAAAAAACGATGCGGCTACTATAATGACGAGGTCTTCTGTAGTTTATGATGTGTACACCAGAGGGCGCTAAAATCTAAATCGATAATTTTAACTTACTAATAAAATAAACGTTTAGAACAAGATTATTTGTATAACGAAATTCACCGTATAATAAGGATGAAATATTTTTTCCAGTCCTGTTTGAACAAATAATAAAACTAATAGAGTGCATTCAGACAATACAGATAAACGTTACGCACTAATAACTTCCCGGACTTCTGAGCACATCCGATGATGACGTCAAGCAATACAATGGAGAGAATGTAAAACGCATCAATTTCTTTCAGAAAAGTCTTCAATATTTTATTTACGATACAGTTTAGCTTTATTTAATGATTTAAGTATAGAAATAAGTATTTTCAGTACCGTAATTACATTATTTTTTTGGCGACCCGGAAGTTATTCTGTTTGCGTAGATGAGCTGATGGAACGGATCGGGTAGTGACACCAGGGTGGACAGGTCTCTTCTTCGCCCTCCTTTGCCTCTGTGGCAGCGTTACTGCGCCCCTCCCTGGCCAGGAGTAGGTACTACAATCTATTACGGCTGTTTCGGAAAAAACAGAAACCCAGGAGCTCCACCTCAGACGCTACAGGCCTCAGCTAGCAGGATAAAGATGTGGCTTCTGGCAATTAACTCATTTCTGAGGTTTGAAGAAGGAAAGATGAGGATTTTTATCTCATTCATTGTGAAATCTGTCAATCTAACATTTTTACAGCTTTTGTTTTAAACTCTCAAGTAAATGAAAACTTCAAATGTTTCTTCCTTTACAGCATGGCCAAAACCTCTGAGACAAATTATGATTTAAACAAATATAAGCTTAAGTTTTCAAGGTACAACTAACAAACTTAATGAATTTAACTGAATCACTTGTTTGTTCAACTGCCTATTTGCCATCGTTTTCATCTAACGTCGGCAACTGACTGAGCCACAGCCACCGGTGCAGAGCGGCTCAGGAATGGCAGCAGCGGGTAGTGTGGGTGTTTCTGGACCGGCTCTGAGGCCCGGCACCATGACACCATGAGGCTCCAGGGGTCAGGACCCCGCGTTGGGCCTGTGCACAAAGACCCGCCTCTCCTCCGGCTCCCAGATAGCAGCAGAGCGGCGGATGAAAAGCGGAGAGCAGCCGGATGATTGATGGCGGCGGCACACTCACGCCCGTACGGCAAACCCAACAGTGTCACAACTGTGAGGCGGCGTGATATTTCAGGGCGGACTCATATCCTGCGTGTGTGCAAAGCTTCCTGACGGAGCGACCCCCACCTGCCCCTGACCAAATCTCTCAAGACTCCTTTGCTTCTCCGGCTGGCTGCTACAAAAACAACATTTGTGCGGAGGCCCTGCCGTGTTATTCTAACAAATATATTACATTAATTATGGTCTGTTATCTGAGCCTCCCCGCGAGAGGCTTCAAAGCCGACCGGCCGACAGGAGGCCGCCGTCACCGCGTTAACGGGCCGCTTACCGAGCAGCGAGGAGAGTTTGGGGATGAGGCCGGCCTGGACCATCTGGCCGCGCAGCGACGCGTCGAAGGACAAGTTGAGGAGGAGCCGGGAGGCGGCGGTCAGGAGCTCCTGGTGGCTGCAGGGAAGCAGCCGGGCCAGCTTCTCCACGACGGCCGTCTCAACCTGCAGACGAGAGGGAGGGTGTCAGAGCAGGCCGCTCAATTCAGTTCAGTTTTATTTTATTTATATAGCACCAGTTAACATCACATCATCATCAAATCTCTTTCTAAAGTCAGCTTCCATCAGATCCTCCAGGTTGGTGAGAAAGTTTCCTCTCTAAGGAAACCCAGCAGGTTGCATCAAGTCTCTCCAAGCAGCATTCACTCCTCCTGAAAGAGCGTAGAGCCACAGTGGACAGTCGTCTGCATTGTTGATGGCTTTGCAGCAATCCCTCATACTGAGCATGCATGAAGCGACAGTGGAGAGGAAAACTCCCCTTTAACAGGGAGGAGAACCTCCAGCAGAACCAGAACCAGGCTCAGTGTGAACGCTCATCTTTGCAGCAATCCCTCATACTGAGCATGCATGAAGCGACAGTGGAGAGGAAAACTCTCCTTTAACAGGGCCAAAGATAACCGGAAACAGACGCCGTGCCTCAGCTGATTTCTGCTCAGCCGTTCTGTAGAGCTGAGCTGCAGTACGAGGCGTTTTAGCACAATAATGCTTAAAGTGGAGGTTTTAAAATGTGGAGGACACAGAATAACACGATTAACTGGACTTTAGATTACAGCTGAAGATGAAGATGATCAAATGGATCCGCAGAAACCAGAAAGGCTCAAACAGGAGTTCTGCTCAACGCGCTCAAACAACATTTACAAAAAGCTGCTTTGTCCCCCTCCATGGTCAGCGGCAGCAGTGAACCAGAACCAGAACCAGAACCAGAACCCAGTCAGCATGCAGTGACCCTGAAAGGTCCCGGTCCCAGTTAAACCCGGGTCCTGGTACCGGGTGGGACGCCATCACAGAGTGGAGCTTAATCAGCTGCAGCCCACATGCTGCTGTTAACTGGACCTTTAAACCCAGAACCCAACAGAACCAGCGCTGATAGAGACCCAGAGGGGATCAGAACCAGCTGGGTTCTGGTTCCTGTGAGCGACCCACATCAGCACGGCGCCATCGCAGAACTTAGCGGTTATTTGTGGAAATAAGCTCTGAAAATTAACCTTACAACACAAATAAACATGGACAGTTACGTCCAATCAGGTGAAAGCTGAACAGCTGTCTGTGTTCTGATTGGCCGCTGAGAATAAAGCCCTAATTTAACATCCAGGTTTCCAGAGAAAAGGAGAGAAATTGAACCAGCAACCTGCTGATCGTCAGGCTGGAAGCAGCAGAAAATGTCAGATGCTACTGGAAGACCCTGGAGGGTTTAGATGTCTGCCTGACATGAAATGTTTCAGATCTAAACCATTTAATGATAAAGATAAACTCATAAAGTGATAAAGTGATAAACTGATGAACTGATGAACTGATGAACTGATAAAGTGAGAGCAGTTTTTAAATGATTGTTTTATTCACTAAATTAAAGCTTTCTGGATTTAGAAACGGTCCCTGAACCTCAGTGTGTGGATTAGGAAAGAAAAACAGTCTGACGACTACTTGAGGAAAGGAGAAGGAAGGAAGGAAGGAAGTAGGGAGGAAGGAAGGAAAGGTTGGAAGTAGGGAGGTAGGGAGAAAGGAAGGAAGGAAGGAAGGAAGGAAGGAAGGAAAAGAGGGAGGAAAGGTTGGAAGTAGGAGGTTAGGGAGCGGAAGGACGGAGGAAGGAAAGAAGGAAGGAGGCCGTAGGAAGAGAAGGAAGGGGAAGGAAGGGGAGGAAGGAAGTGCGACCCCGGGAGGAAGGTTGGATCGGAGTATGGAGGGAAAAGTGAAAGGAGAAAGGAAGCAAGGAAAGGAAGGAAGGAAGGGCGGAAGGAAGGAAGGAAGGAAGGAAGGAAGGAAGGAAGGAGGACCCCCGGAAAGGGAAAGGAAAGGGTCCGGTTGGCGGGGGCGGTAGGGGAAGGGGAAAAGAGGGAGGAAAGGTTGGAAGTAGGGAGGTAGGGAGAAAGGAAGGAAAGGAGGAAGGAAGGAAGGAGGGAAGGAAGGAAGGAAGGAAAGGTCGGAAGTAGGGAGGTAGGGAGAAAGGAAGGAAGGAAGGAAGGAAGGAAGGAAGGAAAGGGAGGGAGGAAGACGAGAAGAACCTCCCTTGGAAGGAAGGAAGGGGGGAAGGAAGGAAGGAAGGAAGGAAAGGAGGAAGGAAGGAAGGAGGGAAGGAAGGAAGGAAGGAGGGAAGGAAGGAAAAGAGGGAGGAAAGGTTGGAAGTAGGGAGGTAGGGAGAAAGGAAGGAAAGGAGGAAGGAAGGAAGGAAGGAAGGAAGGAAGGAAGGAAGGAAGGAAGGAAGGAAGGAAGGAAGGAAGGAAGGAAGGAAGGAAGGAAGGAAGGAAGGAAGGAAGGAAGGAAGAAGTGGAGATCTTTTTTATGGTGCTTTCAGGACGAACGTGTTCATTCAGGCTGGTGAAGATGAATGACTCAGTCTGAGTCTGGGTCTGACCTACAGTTCCTGGGACTGAATCTGAGGGAGAACTACTTCCTGGTTCCAGGTTGCTTTGATGGAGAACCTGCAGAGGAAGCAGAGATCTCTGCACCTCACCATGTCGTTCTTGTTCTCTACGTAGATGGAGAGCTTCTTGAGGAAGGAGACGACCACCAGCAGCAGCTCCTGGTCCTCCCGCTCCAGAAGCTTCACCAGCATGTGGACGATGTTCTTGTTCCTCATCTTCAGCTCGGTGTGGCTGTCCTCGGCCAGATTCAGCAGCAGACACAGAGCGACTGCAGGGAGAGGACCAGACCGACGTTCTGTGGATCATCTCAGGAACATCTACCCCACACAGAGAACATCTCAGCAGCTCGCTACCTCTGAGGAGATGCTCCTGCTTGGTCAGGAGGCTCTGGTACTTCCTGAAGGTCTTCTCGTGTTCTTTCTTCAGGCTTTGGTTCTCGGGGAACTCCTCGCGTGGAGCCAGCTAAGGAACTCTGATCTACAGGAGAACATCAGAACAGGAGCCGAGCTCTGCTGTAAAACCGGACCTGGAGGCCTTTTAAAGGATATAGGCCTTCTTCTTCTTCTGCAGCTCTTCCTGCCAGAGTTCAAACCTCTTCAGCTCCTGCTCAACGATGTTCATACAGAGAGCGCCCACCTTGAAGTGGGTCACCAGGCTGTGGAACTGGGAGAAACTGGAGAGGAGGAGAAAACGCTAGCATTGACCAGAGAGCTGAGACCTTAAAAACCAGGAAATCCAGGAACCCTGAAGGCACTCAGAAATTCAATTCAATTAAATTTTATTCATATAGCTCCAATTAACATCCCATCATCTCATCAAGGTTCTTTCCAAAGTCAGCCTCCATCAGATCATCCAGGTTGGTGAGAAAGTTTCCTCTCTAAGGAAACCCAGCAGGTTGCATCAAGTCTCTCCAAGCAGCATTCACTCCTCCTGAAAGAGCGTAGAGCCACAGTGGACAGTCGTCTGCATTGTTGATGGCTTTGCAGCAATCCCTCATACTGAGCATGCATGAAGCGACAGTGGAGAGGAAAACTCCCCTTTAACAGGGAGGAGAACCTCCAGCAGAACCAGAACCAGGCTCAGTGTGAACGCTCATCTGCCTCCACCCACTGGGGCTTAGAGAAGACAGAGCAGAGACACAGAAAGCTCAGAAGCTCACATTGACCCAGGAGTACTTTCTATGTTAGAGAAGACAGAGCAGAGACACAGAAAGCTCAGAAGCTCACATTGACCCAGGAGTACTTTCTATGGTAGAGAAGACAGAGCAGAGACACAGAAAGCACAGAAGCTCACATTGACCCAGGAGTACTTTCTATGTTAGAGAAGACAGAGCAGAGACACAGAAAGCTCAGAAGCTCACATTGACCCAGGAGTACTTTCTATGTTAGAGAAGACAGAGCAGAGACACAGAAAGCTCAGAAGCTCACATTGACCCAGGAGTACTTTCTATGTTAGAGAAGACAGAGCAGAGACACAGAAAGCTCAGAAGCTCACATTGACCCAGGAGTACTTTCTATGTTAGAGAAGACAGAGCAGAGACACAGAAAGCTCAGAAGCTCACATTGACCCAGGAGTACTTTCTATGTTAGAGAAGACAGAGCAGAGACACAGAAAGCTCAGAAGCTCACATTGACCCAGGAGTACTTTCTATGTTAGAGAAGACAGAGCAGAGACACAGAAAGCTCAGAAGCTCACATTGACCCAGGAGTACTTTCTATGTTAGAGAAGACAGAGCAGAGACACAGAAAGCTCAGAAGCTCACATTGACCCAGGAGTACTTTCTATGTTAGAGAAGACAGAGCAGAGACACAGAAAGCTCAGAAGCTCACATTGACCCAGGAGTACTTTCTATGTTAGAGAAGACAGAGCAGAGACACAGAAAGCTCAGAAGCTCACATTGACCCAGGAGTACTTTCTATGTTAGAGAAGACAGAGCAGAGACACAGAAAGCACAGAAGCTCACATTGAACCAGGAGTACTTTCTATGTTAGAGAAGACAGAGCAGAGACACAGAAAGCACAGAAGCTCACACTGACCCAGGAGTACTTTCTATGTTAGATGGTAATAGAGGATGATCTGCCTCCCCTGATGATGTCACAGCTAACAGAACAAGCTTTGTCACAAAGGAAAGTTTTAAGATTAGTGAAAACTCTGTTCTTCTTTTAATTCACACTGAGGCGACGTCAGAATGTGTGATTATGGTCGGCCTGGTTTACTCCAGCTGTAAAACAACATATTTCAGACATTGTCAAGAGTTCAGATAGCAAACGAGCTCAAACTCAGTCAGATTAAATGGAGGACATCTGGGTTATGCATTTAGACTTTGACTAGGCCATTCTAACTAGAGAACCTTGATCTAAACCATCCCATAACATCTCTGCATCTTCAGGCTGGTCCTCCTGCTGGAAGGTGAACCTCCAGTCTCAGGTTTTCCATCCAGGATGCTCCTGATTTACCTGCAGCATCGCCTCCAGAGGTGAATGTTTTACCTGGAGAAACAGAAGAAGATGTAGATGATGGTGGTCGCCAGGTCCACGCTCTGCTTCCAGTCCTCTCTCAGCACCCGGGCCAGGGCTCCGAGCGCCACCTCTGCAACACAAAGAGGAGTCAGCCGGAGACGCCGCGGGGAGGCGCAGCCGGAGGACAGCTCAACGCCGGGGAGCGCAATCAGGAGGCTGCTGGGAGTTTGGAGCCGCGGCGGCTCCTGGACACGAGGACCTCCGTTCCAGGAGCCGTCTCCGGTTCCCACCCTGACCCCTGACCTCCGGGTTCCCACGGACGCTTGGCTCCTATCAGCAGCGGTTTGGCTGATGCAGCGCGACAGACGCCGGGAGGCGAGGGAGATCTCTGACAGGAACAAATGAAGCCGGGCCAGGAGGAGGAGGAGGAGGAGGAGGAGGAGGAGGAGGAGGAGGAGGAAGATGGCCTCCGGGCTGTTGTGGGAGAAACCGGCTGGTTGTCCCGGCAGAGGAGAGGAACTGGAGCCCAGCTGACCTCCAGTCTAGGAGGCGATAACATCCACCGGAGAATCTCAGAGCGGCTCTCAGCCAATCACAGCCTCCGACTTCTCCAGGGATGCTGGGGTTTGAAACCAGAACCGCCGTCCTCCTGGGACTGGAGCAGGACACGCTCTTCATCGCTCTTCATCGCTCTTCATCACGTTTCAGGGCGTCTGGAGCAACGCTGAGGTTCAGGAACCCGCACCGGGTCCATCTGAAGCTGTGACCCGCTAAAGCCCGCCTGCCTGGCGGCGTCCCAGAACCTGCAGCGTATCTTGAAGGTACCCTTCAGGATACGGACTGGACTTTCAGCTCATTAAACTTTAGCTAGGAGGCGACACAGGAACCAGAACCGGAACAGAAGTGTGATTTGATCCGAGCCAAAGTCCAAACGTGACGTGGGGACATCAGAACCAGAGCGGTCCACGGGTCCTGGACCCTGAAGGCGCCGCAGGAAGTTACCGTGCTGCATGAGCTCCTCCAGGTTGTCCGGGTTCTGGGCCAGCTGGAAGATGAGCGCGGCGCCTCGGACCTTCTCCTGCACGTCTTCGTACAGCAGCTCCACGTACTCCTCCATGCTGCCCATGCTCGCCTCCTCGTACGGCTGCAGGAGAACCAACACAGTTACCTCCTGGACCTTCAGGACCTCCTGGATCTCCAGGACCTCCAGGATCTCCAGGATCTCCTGGACCTCCTGGACCTCCTGGACCTCCAGGATCTCCTGGACCTCCCTCCTGCGTGGCGGAGGAGAGGCGGCCGCTCCTACCTCCACTCCTGCGTACGGCGTGAAGTCCCGAGGCGAGGTTCTGCTCTCCGGCTGGTTCTCTGTTAGAGGAGAGTCTCGTCAGCGGCCCGGTTAGCACAACCACAGAACCAGCAGAAGAACCGAGGACCATCGGTACCGTGGGACTGTTTGCGGTTCTGCAGGTAGAAGATCAGCTGCTCCACCTGGGGGAGCTTAGACGAGTGGATCAGCGGACATTCCTCCACCACCTTCTGGGCCAGAGAGGAGGCGTCCGTGTTGGTGTTCAGGCTCCTCAGCCTCACGCTGGCGCCGCCCAGAAGACACGGAGCGGTTTGTCACACAGAGACGACCAGAACCAGAACCGTTTGATTTAAAGACGAATTCTCCTCACATTTTCTGACACTGCTTGCTCTCGTCCACCATCGGTTCCCCCAGCTCTCCCAGGACGGCTGCCTCCACCTCATACTGGACCAGCAGCGCCGGCTCGGTGGGATGCACGTCCAGGGAGCATCTCTTCATCCTCCTGTAGGTCCAGAACAGAGGAGATAAAACCCAACAGGAGAACCTGCAGAACCTGCAGAACCTTATGGAAAATGTTCCGTCTGCGTTTTCCTCGTCCCAGGAGGAGAAGCTATTATGTTAAACAGATTCATCACAGAGAGGAACATTTCCTGCCTTTATCCTGGTGGTTCTGGTGGTTCTGGTGGTTCTGATGGTTCTGGTGGTTCTGATGGTTCTGGTGACGGGGAATGAAAACCCAAACTTCAGCGTCTCGTCCCTGGAGACTCCTGGTGTCTCCTGAGCAGCTGATCACCTCCAGTCGCCTGCTGAGCTTCCCTGAGCCTGTAGACGGTCTCAGTCGGGTCGGCAGGCGGTACCAGAGGTCCAGGAGACGGACCTGGACTCCCTCCAGGAGGGGAAGACACAGAGTTCTGGACCCAGGTCCGGTCATAGAAAGTTGTGTGGAAGGAAGAAGTGTGGGAGGAGAATCCACGGTTCCAGAGGTCCAGAAGGACGTTAAATTTCCCTTTTTATATCTGACGTAATATTCTGATTATATTTTACCTGAATTTTGGGTTTTCATTCTCTGGAACCAGAACCATCAGAACCATCAGAGTCAGCAGAAATAAAGGCTGGAAGGATTTCACTCTGTGATGAATCTATTAGCATACAAGCTTCACTTTCTGGAATAACTCACTTTAACTGTTTCACAATATTTAAATTTGTGAAGACGTTCCTTTAAGCAGCAGAACGGTTCTTTCCTGGAACATTTGCCACGACTTACAAGATGCTCTCCTACAGGATCCCAGAACCTTTTAGTACCCCCAAGCATTATTTAGACATCCAGTTCTCCGGGGAAAAAAGTTTTTCCTTGCTTGATTAAAATGCACATTTTCAGTATTTTTAAACCGATTTACAGTTGAATTTTTGCACCATCATCTTTTAAGAAATGAATGGCATTATTATTATTATTATTATTATTATTAATAATAATAATAATAATAATAATAATAATAATAATAATAATAATAATAATAATAATAATAATAATAATAATAATAATAATAACAATGATAATAATAATAATAACACATCAAACTTATATAGCACTTTTTTGGACACTCAAATACACTTTCCAAATAAAATATATATTTATATCACACACATACACAATTTACAACTACTGTGTTTTCTGAAATGTTTTACCCCTTTAATGCACATTTAATTGATTAGACTATCATTTTATTTTAAATTTAGGCATATATAAGATTTTCTATTGTAATTGAAGAAATATTTAATATTTACAAGAATATTAATTTTGATCAACTTCTATTTTACAGTATATATATGTATTATATAGAAATAATCAAACAATTGCTAAAAATAATCACAACAAATGTAAATTTATTCCAAAATGCAAAATCTGGGAAAATGTTATTTGGTTTGCATCGTAACCAAAGTTATGTTAGGATAAATTGCAAAGGAAAACCAGGAAGCAGGAGATCTTCCATTGTTATTCATGGACCAGAAGCAACTTTTACACGTGAAAAATATTTTTTTTTGTTAACCATTAAACTATTCAGCCTGATAAATATTAATCACAGCCACGGGCGGCTGGAACGGTACCAGAACCGAGCCGGTCCAGTCGCCAACACCGAGCTCTGACGTCACGTTTCCGCTGTTACCTCTTCAGGTAGCGCGGCTCCGCTGTCGGCGGGTTCTCCATGGCCGGAAGCAAAGCTGCGGATCTTCCTCGCTTTATTCCCGCAGACGGTGATGATGAGGGTGACGGTGATGATGAGGATGGCGGTGATGATGAGGGTGGCGGTGATGAAGCAGGCCGGTCGGATGTTGTTTGTCTACTCCGCCTGTTGCCAGGGAAACCAGCAACGGAAACCAAGCAGGTGAGCGCTGCTGCCCCCTGGCGGCGCGGTGGACACCAGCAGCAGCCCGGAGGTCCGCAGAGGGCTGCGGTCTAAAGCTCCGGGGCCACATGTGGCTCTTTAAAAATGCTGCCAACTTTAACTTTTACATTTTTAAGATTTTAAATACATTTTTCACAAGATCCTTTTCAAAATTATCTGATCTTTACAGCAGAAGGAAGCCAATGGTAGAAGTCATCTGCCCACATACACAGACTCCCCCTGTGAAACCCTAACGTGATACCTGCCTCTATAGTCATAATAAAACCAAGTTTTATAAACTAATTATTTTACTTTGCTTTAGTTTTTCAATGGGTCAGGTAAGTTTTGTGGCGATTTCTACTTAGTGGGAGCAAAGGCTTGAAAAGGTCGCTGACCTCTGCTGTGACAGACCTGATGCAGGAGCTGGAGCCATTTGATGGGAGTATCTCAGGAAAATGCTGCGTATCTCTGAGTTAAACATGGTTTCTCTTTCTTGAACCATATCAGACAGCTTTTCAGGTCAGTTTTTCCTCCCCGTTTAGCACAGCAAAGGATCCTGAACATGACTTTCTGAGCGTCCACACTGTTAAAAAGAAAGTGCACCCTCCTTCAAACATACAGGCCTTTGTTTCCGGATCTGACAGAAATATTCTGGTCCGTATCAGGTTCTGAAATTATTTCAATTTAATCTCAGTAGCATAACATCACACAACAGATCCCATCCGCCATTAACATGATTAATTAATAAACAAAGATGAAGCCAGACCTGGTGGTTCTGCAACCTGTAGAACCACCTTCAGCAGTAATTTCAGTTCTTCACATCATCATAACAATAATAATATTTTTTATTTATAATGCACTTTACGTTTAAAATAAAATCTCAAAGTGCAACAACAGGACAGAAGTGGGGAGAAGGGAGAGCAAAGCAGCAACAGAAATGGACCCTGAATGTATTTGTGCAGAAAGATAAACTGTTCCTCTTTCAGCCTGAAAGCCACCTGCAGAGATGATGGATGCTGCGGCTGCAGAGCGAAGTCAGAAGGTGAACATCAGTCAGGGAAATGGTTGGAGTTCCTCTCTGTTAGTAAAACAGGGTTCAGCGAGCTGGTTCTCCTCCAGCGGGGCCACGCTGCAGCTCCTTCTGTCCTGCTCTCATTTCACTCCGTCTGTAAAATTATTTACAATCACAGGAACGTCATAATAATAATAAAAAAACAGCAATTTGAGCTCAGCCTTATTCTTTATAAGCATTAAAGCTCAGTCAAAGAAATGGAAATATTCATATCATCAGAAGAGAGAAGCATTCTCAGCATGTTTGTAATTTGATTTTATTATCTTGTTTTTAGTAATAGTAATATCATCTTTATTGCCATTGAAACATACATTACAATGAAATGTGTTCTCTGCTTTTAACCCATCACCCTTGGGGAGCAGTGGGCTGCCATGTGCGACGCCCGGGGAGCAATCTGGGGTTAAGGGTCTTGTTCAGGGACCCAGAGTGCAGGCAGTAGGGATCGAACCGGGTACTTGCATCCTTCTCTGAGTGCAAGCGCTCTGCTCTAACCACTCGGCCACCACTTCTCCTTTTATCTTTCTTTATGTCTTTTATTATAGAATCAGTGAACAGCAATTCCCCCTTTGAGTCTGACGGCTTTCAGCCCAGAGCTGATTAGGTTCTGGTTCGACCTTGAATGTTGATTGGTCAGCCTGCGTATTTCTGAGCGTGTGATTGGTCCTCCCGCTTGAGTTGTTTTTTTTTCTGTATATGCTCTTTAATCTGAACACAAACTGTTTGGTGTTTTGTAACCACCCTGATGAAGGAGCATCGCTGGAGTCTCTGACCCGAGAAACTTCAGCATTGGGTTGAGCCGTTGCTCCTCACATGGAATGGAGTCAGGTGAGGTGGTTTGGGCTTCTGACCCAGGTGTCTCATGAGCGCCTCCCTTTGGAGGTTCCACAGGGAGGAGAACCAGGATCTGGTGGATTTAGCCTGGAAGTGCCTTACAGAATGAGCTGGAGGACATCTAGGAGGTTCCTCCTGGACCTTTTGCCTGCAGGCAGTGGACGGACGGACGGACAGAAGGGCGATGATGGAGTCAGTCAACCTGAAGTCAACATGAAGACTGTTTCTAACGTCCAGGCAGGATGAGGTGAAGGCATTGAGTTTTTCAAGGTCACCAAAGGACAAAAATGGTGCTGAAACCTCGTCTCTAACTTATGTTGGTAAACTGTTGTGAGTTATTTGTTTATCACCAGCAGGTCAAGGAATGTTAAGCCTTAACTATTCAGAGGCGAGATGCTGATACTTCAGAGGTCTCCTGTGTGCAGAAGGGTTCAAAGGTCACTGGCTCTTGTTGCCAGGCAAAACTTTCAGGTCTGATTTCTGATTTAAGGCCTCCCAGGTCGCGTCTCTGACCATGAAACGTGTCTCTGATGTCATCAAATAACCATTGAAAATCAAAAGTCGGTATAAAACAAAATAAAATAATTTTACTGGAACGACTTCTTTGTCCAAGCTGAAAAATGGACACCACCAGGTGGAAGTGATCCAGTAACGCGGTGGATCTGCCCTCCTGAAGGCATCCGCGCGTCTCAGCAGCAGTCAGATGTGAGACGGCTGATGTCACTCGTCTAAATTTAGCCCGCGGCTGGTGATGAACATGGCAGAAAAATATTGGTGTGAAGGGGTCAAAACACTCAGTTATTTCTGGTGCTGCAAGAACGTTTCTCCAGCAGATCTCCGGCCGGCTTGGTTCACGACTTCCACCTTGAAAGGCGGGACAGAAAAGCTCCAACAGATAAACTGAAGAGAACACTGAGGAAAAACTTCAGCCCATTTCAAACTTCTGCAACAAAGCAGCAGTGAAGGAACCAGTTGCTGCTAATCTACTCCACCCAAACCGAGAAGACGAGGTTCCCAAAAACACACCTTTATTTTTAATGCATCTTCCCTAAACTGATATATGTTTAAGCAGTTTCACAAATGGCAATAATACTTTCAGAATTTTAGGACAGTACCTTAATAAATTTATGCTTATCTTAGAATCAGACTTTCATGGGAAAAGAGGATAAATATAAAAGCTACTTTTCTGTACTTGTATGGAGAAACGTGAGTAAACGCGATGGGGCCGAGGACTCAACCCTGAGGTGCTCCTGTGTTCAGTAGAGAACGTTCCTCAGACTGAAGGTTTGTCTGTAAGAAGAACAAAACTGAATGTTTTCACTATGTTACAGATGAATAAACAAGGCTGAGGTTATCATACTGAGCTACTGAACACCATTTTACATAAATTTACATAGAAGTTCTTCATTCATCCATTAGTTCTTTATTTTATTCTCCTAATGTTTCTGTAGGTCTCATTTTCAGTGCAGTCCTGTTACTGAAAGCTTGGTGGGCAGCTTGTACCTGAGAGGAGAAAAGATCTTGACATATTCGGGACAAAGTGTAAATGTTCTGGTCCAATAAAAACAAACACAACACAGTTATGATTCAGGAAAACCCATGAAGGCAGCAGAATGCCTGTAGAGGCGTGATGTCAGGCGTTTAGAGGCGCGTGTAAACGGACGACGTTAGCTCCACGCTAACGCCACGGCCGTCCGTGTTTCAGGCCAAGCAGCTGGTTTCCCATGTTCTGTGTGGAGATCTCAACCCTTTAAAGCCTGAAGCAACGCCTGATTCTGCAGGCTTGCTGGTCAGGACAGGTTTTAAACCCAAGGCATCTCCCTTTAAAGCTCCCACCCTCCCAGCAGGTGATGTGTAAATCTGGAGGGTTGAACAGGATCTCTGCTGATCACTGAACACCAGCACAGGCGTGTTGATCACTCAGCCAGACAGATATAGCCGCCCGCGGCAGCACCGGCATCCCAGACAGAAGCTGCAGACGCCACGGCTTCAGTCACCTTCACGCTGCTTCTGGAGATCAGCACTGGCGGAAAAAAGCATGGAGATTACGCTTGACGATGAAAACAACAACTCTTCCCCAAACTTTGAGTTCAAAGGGGCTCACCAGGCGTTCAGGGACCGCTGGAAGGAGACAGATGACACCATGTGTCGCCACAGCATGTCCTTCCATCTGCACCACAAGCTGCAGAGCGACTTCTTCGCCAGCTACCTGTACCTGCTGGAGAAGATCCCTCTGGGTAAGGATTATTGTCTCCCTTTGATCCGTTAAGATCCACGGCAGGTTTAAGGAAACTCGCTCATTAATTTGGACGGTAGAAATCACCTCTAACATCATTTTGACCGAATAAAGTTTTAAAAGATTCATGAAACAGCTGAATCTAACCTTTGGGATCAGTGCAGAGATGTTTGAGCATCAATTTTTTTAAAAATATTTACGTCTGACGTTGTTAATTAGGCGTAAACTCTTTCTAAATGTTTTATAGAAGAAAATAATTAATCCACGTCTTAAAAGCAAACATCAGAAAATAATTGATTCTGAGAAGCTGCTGACCAATGAGAACTGAAGATTCTGTTTCAAAACAGTTTTCAGGAAGTTTCCTTTCAACCAAAATCTTCTTTCAAGTATATTTTGTGATATTTACCTGGTTTTCTGACCAACTTAGATGTTGTGAATGCATTTCAATGAGTCTGGGAGGCTGAGCATCTTCAAACGTCTCTCAAAGATGAGACATTAGATCTGGAAGTCTGGATGGGGTCTGTAGGCTGGGGATTTCTGGCTGGAGGATCTTATTGAACCCTGAATTAGTTTTTTTAATCATCTTTCTGTTGTAAGCACGTTTATTCAGTGAGTTCTGCAGTTCATCAGGCTGCAGAGGAGCAGCAGCTCCACCCTCAGCTCCTCACAGATGATGGAGCTGCTCACCTTGTCTTTAAGGCAGAAGCCGGAGGAAGCTCATTCCACCTGCTTGCATTGGGGAACGGCTTCTCTCTGGTTCTCATCTGGACCACTTCACACTGGCAGGTGGAGGCTGAAGACACTAACCAAACCACATCACCTGAAAAGAGCAAAGATGAGACCCATGAACACCACAAACAGGATCAGAGACATGGAGCAGACCCGGTCGAGTCCAACCAGAACTGGAAATGAGCCAGACTATGTGCTCTGAGGGGAACGGCTCTTCATT
This sequence comes from Fundulus heteroclitus, assembly GCF_011125445.2. NCBI lineage: Eukaryota > Metazoa > Chordata > Actinopteri > Cyprinodontiformes > Fundulidae > Fundulus > Fundulus heteroclitus. Next base: position 199,535 of record NW_023396879.1, read on the forward strand.
TACTGATTAATTCAGTTACATTTTATTTCTATAGCGCCAACTCACAACACATTTCATCATCAAGGTTCTTTCCAAAGTCAGACTCCATCAGATCCTCCAGGTTGGTGAGAAAGTTTCCTCTCTAAGGAAACCCAGCAGGTTGCATCAAGTCTCTCCAAGCAGCATTCACTCCTCCTGAAAGAGCGTAGAGCCACAGTGGACAGTCGTCTGCATTGTTGATGGCTTTGCAGCAATCCCTCATACTGAGCATGCATGAAGCGACAGTGGAGAGGAAAACTCTCCTTTAACAGGGAGGAGAACCTCCAGCAGAACCAGAACCAGGCTCAGTGTGAACGCTCATCTGCCTCCACCCACTGGGGCTTAGAGAAGACAGAGCAGAGACACAGAAAGCACAGAAGCTCACATTGACCCAGGAGTACTTTCTATGTTAGAGAAGACAGAGCAGAGACACAGAAAGCTCAGAAGCTCACATTGACCCAGGAGTACTTTCTATGGTAGAGAAGACAGAGCAGAGACACAGAAAGCTCAGAAGCTCACATTGACCCAGGAATACTTTCTATGTTAGAGAAGACAGAGCAGAGACACAGAAAGCTCAGAAGCTCACATTGACCCAGGAGTACTTTCTATGTTAGAGAAGACAGAGCAGAGACACAGAAAGCTCAGAAGCTCACATTGACCCAGGAATACTTTCTATGTTAGAGAAGACAGAGCAGAGACACAGAAAGCACAGAAGCTCACATTGATCCAGGAGTACTTTCTATGTTAGATGGTAATAGAGGATGATCTGCCTCCCCTGATGATGTCACGGCTAACAGAACGCCAGACCAGGTGTACCTTCTATGGAGAGAAAAATGACAAAGAACAAAAAGTTAAAAGCTGAAATAACAACAAACAATGCAGATTGGAGAGCAGTAGGAGAACTCAGTAGAGTGAGAGAAATAGACCCTGATGTCCTCCAGTAGCCTAAGCCTATAGCAGCATAACTATAGAGGTAGCTCAGGGTAACATGAGTCACTCTGACTAGAAGCTTTGTCACAAAGGAAAGTTTTAACATTAGTCTTAATAGTCTTAATGTCATTAAGACATTAAAACACCGGATCACCTGTAAAAGCAACAGGTCCCATTAACCTTTATCAAGTCTGTGAGGGTTCCCACGGGTCCTTGAAATCCTTGAAAGTTTGTGAATCTGAAAAATAAATTCAAGACCCTTGAAACAGCCAAAAAAAAAAACACCTTGTCCTTGAAAGTCCTTGAATTTTTTGTGGGGTTTAAAGTTCACACGGATGACGACTCATGTGTCATTGTTTTACTACCACACGATCTTTTAAAATTATATTGATTCCGCAGACTTTTAATTTGCAAAAGTACGTTCGCTCTTCTTCGTTAGTTGCTAGGCTACGGTTTAGGCCTACATGCGTCCAATAGGTTACATTCAGGCAGTGTTGCCAACTCAGCAACTTTGTCGCTATATTTAACGACTTTTCATAGTCAAAGTCAAAAACTAGCTTAATCAAAGATGAAAGTAAGTGAAACAAATTGATATAATTCTGAACATCTCAATGCTGCACTTTTTTCCATAAAACTCCATGAAGCGGTAGGCTAATGTACATCTTATATGTAATGTAGTATGGCATAGCCATGTACTGTGGATATAAATGTAGGCTATGAATATGATCAATATCAATGTAGGCTATGAATTAAGTCCACTTTCTTGCATTGCTTCTATGCCGTTTAGTCTTTTATTGAATTTGCATAGTATTAAAATATGATAACCTATTTAGCGGTCACAGTAGGTAAATGCCGCCACGTGTGGTCCTTGAATTTGAGGAAATTAGTCCTGGAAAGTCCTTGAAAGGTCCTTGAATTTGATGTTCACCAAGGTGTGGGAACCCTGAGTCAACCTCTCTAGAGGTTGGACAGGATCAGGATCAGTCTGAGCCAGAGAAAACATTCCCGGTCAGGTTGGAGGATCTGATCTGATGATTGAAATACGCCCTCTGGTTCACTCTAGCTGCCTTAAAGCACTAAAGCTGTTAATGATCATAAATCAACTGATCAATAAATAACATTTTTATTGAATTGAGTCATCAGCTCTTCAGCGAACTGTCAGCTGTAAATAAATTAAACAGACTCAATCTAGAACCCTGTAGAACCTCAGGACCAGAAACAAAGCAGCACAACAGGCCTCCGGACTCAAGGTCTTCTCTCCTTTAAGAAACGCTCGTGTCAATCATTTGACCAGGAGCTGCAGAAACAGGAGATCCGACCCGTGGCGGATCCTGTCACAGAGACGCCTCAGACCCCCCCACCCCCCCCACCCCCCGCCCCCCGTCATGAACGGCATGGCATGACAGGCATGGAAGCACTAACTCATGTCGGGCGGCGCTAAACACGACCAGTTATTTACAGCTTAATGCAATCCTTTTACCTCCATTTATTTACTGTAAAGCTATAAACCCCTGAATGGAAACTGACTGAACGGAAGATTAAACCGTGGAGAATCCCCGCTGATGTGTGACATCATTGCTCTGCTGCACAGCTGAAAGGTCAACACCTGACGAGCTGCTTCACATTGAAGGTGGGAAATAGACGGAGGTGCTGCTTCTGGAGCGACACTTCCCTGGCAGATGGGCGTGTCGTCGTGCTGTCATCTCCTCGTCTTTGTCCTGTTTGAACTTTCTATACTTACCCCCCCGATGTGTCACATGATGCGGTTACAGGAGCTCCAAACAGACACGCCTCATGGAGGAACAATCTTTTACCGGGAGATTATTCCTCTAAAACCAGACGGGAGCGAGGTTTGGTGAAAGACGCAGATCTAAGGGGGAAACAGGAGGAACAGCAGATCTGAAGAAGAGTTCTTACTTTGGTGATAGTTGCTAAATCCTCGTTCGGTTCAGACTTGTTATACATCGGCGCCAACGACGGCATCGGCCCGGTTAGTGTAAGTGTAAAATCCCGACTTGTTCCTGTTAAATCGGAGGTTCCCTCAGGACTCATTTTTGCAACAATCTGTCCAACTTCCAACCTTTCTCTGTCGTCCACAGAGTTACTAAACTGAAGGAGTGGATTAAGTGTCTGTGCGAACGTACGAGAAGTCTTCCACCTCCATCCGGGCCAAAAGCTTCAGGAGCGTGAACATGATGTTTCCTCCTCCAGCCAGGCCCAGGTTCTAGCGCTCTGCCATTTAGGGCATCGCTCTATTGAGGCGACTCCAACACCCAGAGCGTCCAGATTTACTGGTTCCTCTATGTTCCCCACCTAAGGGTTCTATGGGGGCCTAAGGTGGGGAAGGTGGGGGCAGAGTACCGGCACTGCCCCCACCTTTGGCTAGAGAAGAGAATCAACTCTTCTCTGTGGTTGGGTCGGTCCTGGGAGACGAGGTGAAGGTGAGGAGCTCCCTCCTCCTGGAGGAGCCTGGAGGAACATCTAAAGGAGTCAACATACATGGTTCCTCCAATCAGGATGAATCATGGATCTTCCTTTAAAGGAAACCGCGGTAAAAAAATCAAGAACTCTGTAGAGCAGAGGACTGCAGCACGGGGGATAATTTAGGGTCCCTGGACTCATTTTATGCTCTCCATGGGTTGCAACTTAATTTGGGCCACTAGCACAGGGGACTGATACATGATTAGGACTTTTTGATTTTAATTAGGCAGAATGGAGGGATGGAGGGAAGGATGTGTCTGAAGATGCCACCAGCAATCAACAGGTCTTTTCTGCTTTTAGACTATTTATTGGAAAATGTGTCTCAGAGACAAATGTTTCAGCTAATTAGAAAAATAACAGATTTCAAATTAAAAAACCCACAAAGCCTTTTGCTCAGCCGGTATCTGCGGTAACTCAAGGAAGTGAAACAACCAATTAGGTGAAGAGGGCTACAGAGTGGCGGCTCGCTGCTTGATGATGTAACTGAGGAGGAGACATTCCCAACATGACAGCTGGCTGCTCTGCAACTAGAGGAAATGTTGGACTGTTATTAGATTAGCAGAACACTATACTTAGCCCGGCGCTGAGCTGCTCCTCAGCTGTTAAGTAACACGACAGAACTCTTCAGAACCAGCGGTGAGCATTTCTACATGGTTTTAGTAGGGAAGGTATCTGAAGCAGGAGAGTCCTGCCTGCCACACCAAAGGTTTACATCGGCCTCATTTAAAGTGAAAACTAACCGGACCTCCCAGACTGCCGCAGCCTGGCGCTGCTTCTGGTCCGCTGAGCTCAGACCAGTCCTGCAGAGAGGAGGCAGACATTTCTAAAGGCTTATAGGGAGCGTTCACTGACAACACAGTAGCGTAGTACAGCGGACTATCAAGCTTCCTCCTCCGTGATCCCATAAGCAGACGCCAAGAGTTAGAACATCCAGACTTGTTCAACCAGAACCAGGTCCAAACATCTGCAGAACTCTCAGGCAGGATCTCCGCTCAGTGCAACGGGACCTGAAAACCCCAGAAAGGAGGGTTGAGGAGGGACCAGGAGGGTCTAGGAGGGTCCAGGAGGGTCTGATAGGGTCCAGGAGGGTCCAGGAGGTTCCAGAAGGGTCTAGAAGGGTTTAGGGGTCTAGTATGGGCCAGGAGGGTCTGATAGGGTCCAGGAGGGGCTAGAAGGGTCCAGGAGGGTCTAGGATCTTTCAGTGCAGGGAAGCAGTGAGCGATGCGTCTCCAAAGAAGCTTGTTTCCTCCTCCTGGTTCCTCCCTTGGTACTGCCGTCCTCCTCCACACCCGGCATGGATCCGGTCAGCCATCGTCTCCCAAGCCCATCAGAGTACAACTCGAAATGGTCACTGGTCCATCTCCTTTCCTCTGGACTTAACCTCTGTCCCAGAACCACAGGGTGACATCCAGAGGTGTTGGTGGTCCAGCTTGCCTCGGTTGAACACTGCTGCCGTCTTTGAGCGTACAGCATCTAAAGCAGGATTTGGACCCCTGCTCGGTGCCGGTTCTCACCCCTGTCCTCGTCTCCCTGCAGTGAAGCTGTTCCCTGTCACCTGCGAGTTCATCAAGGGGGAGAAGCAGTTCTACTACCGGGCCCAGAAGTTCTACGAGGACGTTTCTGCCTCTGAGGAGGGCATGATGGGAGATTTTGTGGAGATCTCCAACGTTGATCTGGAAAGTTCCCGTCAGTTTCTGAAGAGGTTTGTGGTGAGTGGCTCTACTGCACCGTAGTGCTGTTTTTATGTAGGTCAGAATGGACCGTTCAGCACCTCTGGGTCCAGCCTGGTTCTGACCGTCTGGGGGTAAATCAGTGACCGTCTGCAGGGTGAGAATCATTATCTGTGTTTTTATCACCAGACTGGAGGTAAACTTCAGAGTAAAAGCTGACAGTCGACTTCTCCTCCATCAGCTCTGCACTTTGCTGGAGGTTCTGGTTTCGTCCCACTGGTGGATCGGTTTCCACTGGTGCTGCTGCTGAATATCCATGTCAGAGTCTATTTTAGGAGAGAAATTCATCTCCACAGAAAGCATTTCACCCTGTTTCATGGGCAGTTTCTAAAAGCAGCTTAAGATTGATAAACGTCCAGACAGAGCGAGCTGCCAGGAGCCTGACTAGGTTCTACCAAGTTCTTCTTCGTCCCGCTTGGACTCAGGACTGTGGGTCTAGAACCGCCCAAAGCTGATCCCTCATTAAATCCACATCTGTTGATTGAAGCCGACAGAAATAAACATTAAAACCCAGAACAGATCCGGGCATAACTGCCTCCAATGACAGAAATAAACCAGGTTTATATTTACTGAATGTTTTGAAACCGGAGACGTGTGGCTGATGTTCTAAACGGGTCGCATCAGAACCTGGGACAGAAGGGCGGTACAAAAAAACTCAGGTCTGCTAAATATGTGTTTCTACAAAAAGCTTTAGATGTTCAGCACAATCTGAGTCAATAAAAATTTGATACTTGTGTTACTTTATATATATATATATATATATATATATATATATATATATATATATATATATATATATATATATATATATATATATATATATATATATTAGGGCTGGGCAAGTTAACGCGTTAATTTCGCGTTAATTCATTAGACTATTAACGCCGTTATTTATTTTATCGCGCATTAACACATGTTGCTCACATGCTTTCAGTCAATGCACGGCAGCACTCTCCCCCTCCCCCTCCCCTCTCATACATGGCTTAGCGGCGCCAGCCAATCAGCACGCAGGCTCAGCCTGGCCCGCCCACTCAGCTCTCACACAAACTCATCACACAAACAGCTGAGAGAGACCGCAGCAGCAGAAAAACATGAACAGGGAAAGTAGCACCGTTTGGCTTTATTTTAATACCGTAAATGAAATCAAGCTGTATGTTTTGTAAAAAGCCGGTTCATTTCAGTGGAAACACAACAAATTTCTCTAAGCACGTGAAAAAACATGAGCGAAAAAACGTCGAGCCACAGAAACGGAGAGAGGAGACGAAACTTCTGTCATTGCCCCGACAGACCCACAGACGTCTCTGACTGAGGCGTTTCAGTCCTCCAGGGAACATCCAGGTAGATCAGTGTTCATCGCCTCAAACTAACCACAAGGCTTTGCTATATGTTATCAAAACTTATATTTTATGAAAGCCTTGTGATTTCTGGGCATAGTTCACTCCTCATATATCCAGTTTATGGTGCACAGACTGCTGACATAGAGTAGAAAATAGAGGTGAAGAAGGAACAGAACCATGTGGGCCAGAGGGCCATCTGACTTAAAGCCTGGGTCCAAACGAATCCATGGAAACTGTTTTATATAAACTACTAGCACCATTTTCACCAAACAATGCGACTTTAATAGGTATAACGCAATGTTTTATGATTTAAACGGTTCTAATGGTCCGTTTGGAGAACCCCGGGATCCTGTAATGTATTATAGAAACCCTATCAGTCTGCTCAGAAAATATTCTTTAAAGTGTCGTGACGCTTTTATCTGGAGTTGTTCAGGGACTCTTGGTTCTGATTTTGAAGACTTGACGTTTTGTTGTGTCTGCCTTAACAAAGATATTCAGTTTTCTTTCCAGCCCGCCATAAAATATTAAGAACTAAAGCCGTTTGAATTTTTATCTGGAAGGTATAAATATGAGGACAAGACGAATCCAAGTCTGTGGAAGATCTTAGTGATTTTCTCAGACCTTTGAGCTCATAGACAATCAACTTTCTGTTAAAAAGACCCCAGTGGAAATCTATTTTAAATTAGATAATAAAAATCACGCTTTTATTTGAATTTGGGTAGATTATTATAATTACTTGTCTGCTGAAATACATCCAGTGTCTCTTTCATCACCAGACGCTGGTCCAGAACCTGTAAGTTTTCATCGTTCTGTTGTACGCCATGTTGGCCTCACTCCTCACATCACTGCTCAGGTTTCAATCGTCTCTTTAAAGCGCTTCTCACCTTTTCTAGAGCTCCGCAGGCGCAACGCCTCGGGTTCTTCAACGCTCCAGAATCTAAAAGCTGCCGTTGCTCCAGAACCAGAGGCCTTTATTACATATAAAGTAGCTTCCTTTATGTTGTCTTTGATGCAGACCTATGTGTATATTAATAACCGTCGTATGCGGAGCTGCAAGCACGCTGCACAGCAGAGCGGGGGGGGGGGGGGGGGGGGGGTGTAGCTGTTGGGGGCGATGTTGTTGCTAATTTGGGGAGATGTTTGGCCCAGAGACCTGCTTGTGTTCAGGATCTGTTTAACAGCTGCTCTAATTATAAACTGCCAACACGTTGCTTTAAAGAGCTTTTCCTGTAAACACAGCAGGTTTGGATCTAACTCTGGAGTGACGGCCGCCTGCTACCGGCTGACGCTGCAGAACGATCAACATATAAACGTTTTTATTCAAAGAGCAAATTCTTCTGTCTGCTAACATTAAAGCTTTGATATCTGTCATGCGTCGATGCAAAGCATAAAACAGTAAACTTAACATCTGTATTAGCTGTCTTGTTGGTAGAATGAATAAATCTGTGAGCAATCGATCAACTGGTCACAGTTTTGGGAGGAAGCTGGAGTACCCTGAGAGAACCCGTGCATACGCAGGGAGAACAGGCATGAGTCCTGCCTGGGATTTGAACCCAGGACTTTTTTGCTGCAAGGCAACAGTGCTGTGATTAGACATTTCTTGCATGAATGTCATCAGGAGTTTATGAGCACTTTGAGTCGTCTTGTTCTTGAAAAGTGCTTCATAAATAAACCGGCCCTGCCTGTAAACTACAGAAACAACATCAGTTCTGTTCGTTGCCATCAGGTCATTTCCCTCGGTCGTAAAAACAAGACTCACATCTCTCCTAGAGGAATTTATAACATAAATCAGAAAATAAAACCCCGGAAAGTCTCTTAGTTTTCCCTGGATGCCAATTTTTCCAATAAAAAAGGAAGCTACGTGTTTACTTGACCATCTTTTCTTTAAATTATGACCGAAGGGAACAAAACGTGAAACCAGGCCAGTGTTTTCCACTGTGAAAACTTTACACGTCTGTTGTTTCATCTGCACCTAAAACACGTAAATTTCCCTTCAGACTTGAGATCACAATGTTAGCCGTTCTTTATTATTTCTGCAATTAACTTGCACGTTTTAAAAATAACATTTGCTTATTTATAAATTAGCTGCTTTTTGAAATAAAACGCCTCCAGGAGCTTTTAGAGAGCAGAAGAACATCAGGACTCCATGTCCATGTCGAGCAGATGGAGAAATGTGGCAGTAATTCACTGAAACCCGGACGCCTCCTACAGACGCAGCTCCTAGGGATCACACCCAGGGGCCCCTTCTTCCACGGGATCACACCCAGGGGCCCCTTCTTCCACGGGATCACACCCAGGGGCCCCTCATGCAGAAGGGTCGCTCTGAGGTCAACGCACCGAAGCAAAAGGAAGAAAGCCGCCGTGATTCACGTTAGCTGACTTTTCATCGCAGCGGTGGTAAAGTTCACCGCTGGCCTGAGGAGCTGCTGCTGCAGCCCAACGCCTCGCTAAAGAAGCAGAAAATAAGCGTCTCACACATCTGCTGATACCTTTCTAGAATGTTTGTGGCCAGGCGGCCTTTGGAGGCCGGATTAGAGCGGAGAAGGAGGCTGAAGCAGTGAAGGGTGGTGGAAGCGGCGCTGCTTTGTTTCTCCGCCTTTCACACATGTTGCTCCGTCCAAACCTCCTGGAGACGACACACAAACAGGTGGAATCTCAACAAGCAACTGCTTTACACTTTCACCTCTGGACCAGTGGTCTCACACCTGTCCTGCAACCTTTAGCTGCCTCTCTGATTCAGCTCACCTGGCTCTACCTGGCGAGGTCCTTTGATTCAGGTGTGCAGGGCGAGAGACACCCTGAAACGTTGCAGGAGACCGGCCCAGGACTGGAGGTGGAGACAACTTCTCCAGATTCTACACAAGTTTTACTAAACCTTATTTGCTCCCAGTGACAGTTTTCTCCTTGCAGGACACCGCCACACTTTTCAGTGAGGAGCAGCTGTGCATAAAGGCCACATGCTAATTCATAAAAGGCTCAATAAATGTTCAATAAATGATTAAAACCTGTGTGCAAACGGTTATTAATGTGCAAATGTACACTTTGCTAAATTAAGTGCATTGGTGTGAGGTGCTATTTTTAGGCACACAGTCAAAAATTAACAATATTTTTGGGTTATTTATTGTGTGATAAGAGGAAAACAAATGTAGGTTAATTTTGCAAAGTCATATTTTCACCAGGCTATTTATAAATGTGTCAGCTCCAAACTAAATATTTAAAGATTTAAGGAGTATTTAGTGTCATTTCACACATGTTAGAAACACGATAAGGAACAAAATGTGATACTCTGGTCCCGATGCAGCTTAATAAAAACAGAATTAAAAGTCTATTTTACAAACTGACATAATTCACTAGGAAAACGAGAAAAAAAACTAAAATAATTTTTGAACTATAAAAGTAAGATTCAGTTTGTAAACTAAAAACTCTGTGGCTTATTGTGTGTGTGTGTGTGTGTGGGGGGGGGGGGGGGGGGTGCAATGACGGCCAAAGCAGAATTATTACTATTACTTTTGCTATTTAAATGCCGGTTAACTGAGATGTTTGAAGCTAATTCTTCTGAATCAAGCTGAGGAGACAATATGGGTAAAAACATCCAGAACCAGACAATTAAACTTGTTTTTTATGTAGTCTGTATTTACACCCAAGCTAGTAAGTTTGTAAATCACGCAGAGGCATCAGAAGTCACAAACTAAAAAGAAAATATTGCATAAGTTGAGTCTTGCTTTAGTTTGGCATGAATTTATATTTGCAATACAGGAAAAATAAGTCTCAGACTTTTTGTTTCATAAAAATTTTAAAAGAGAGAAAAAAATAGCTAGAACCATAAAAGCTAAACTGTAGCATAATCCAGACTCAGAGCAGTTCTTCTCCTGAGGACCAACTTTACCTCCAGGACTAAAACAAAGAGGTCGTATATTAACACGTCTTTAACGTAAATCTCTTTACGACGTCCGCAGGGACCCGGTAAAGCCGGCACGTACTGCGCTTTGGATTGTGGGTCTGGGATCGGACGCGTCTCCAAAGGCGTCCTCCTCCCTGTGTTTGAGAAGGTGGAGATGGCGGACATGATGGAGCACTTCCTCCTCCACGCACACGAGGAGTATCTGGGCGACGACGCCGACCGCATCGAGACCTACTACTGCTACAACCTGCAGGAGTTCACGCCTCCAAAGAGCAAGTACGACGTCATCTGGATGCAGTGGGTGGCATGTAAGTATGGAGAGAGCGAGATCCCCTCTGGTTCAGACTGCCGTGCATTAAAGATTACTCTGATTACTCTGATTACTCTGATTACTCTGATTACTCTGATTGGCGTCAATTACAACTGGTCCAAAGTCCAGTTATGTTGCTCATATAAGGTCGTATAGTCCTGGAAACAGGCAGACAGGAGGAAGGACTGATTTTGAGTTGCATTTAGATCCAAAGAGAAATCTGAGAAAACATTTGTCTGAAAAAGATGAGATACTGGACTGGAAGACCTTTAGAAAGCCTGAAGAACTGCTGATTGAGACCATTTTAAAAAGATCTGGGTAGAAATAAAAAACGACTTGTGTCCTTTTCCACTTTTCTGCTGCTAGATGTTGAGTCTTGGTATCAGCTCCTCAGAGCAGGAGCCATTTAGAAACGTCTCAAACATCTCCACCTGTTTTCCTTCAGGCCACCTAACAGACAAAGACCTGCTGAACTTCCTGATTCGCTGCAAGAAGAGCCTGCGTCCCAACGGCGTCATCGTCATAAAGGACAACATGGCCCGGCAGGGCTGCAAGCTGGACCCCATCGACAGCAGCATCAGCCGCCACCTGGACATCATGAAGGTCATCATATCCAAGGCCGGCCTGGAGATCCTGGCCGTGGAGAAGCAGGAAGGCTTCCCTGAGATCATCATGCCGGTCTGGATGATCGCCATGAAGTAGAGCTGCAGTTCAGCTCCTTCTGGAAACTGTTTTTGGGTCAACACCAAACACCTTGGCCTGAGTTTTAAATTACAGCATGCATGGTTCTGGATGTAGCGTCCTGCTAACGAGATGGCGTGAGGCGTTAGCCTGCAGGTTTGCTCTTAATTTGCCTCCTGGTTGTTGGGTGGAGAAAAAAAACTACTACTGTTGGCCAAAGAAAGTAAAACAACCAGATCTCAGGAGTCTAAATGTCAGACCTGCAGTCTTTTTATTGCTAAATTTTCCCTCTAGTCGATCTCACGGCTAGGCTCCAACGGTAGCTGCTCCCAAAGATAAACCTGCATCTTCTCCTCTGAAAACACAGAAACAAAATCTTAAAAGTAGTTTATTTGCTTTTAGAAATCAGAATATCCAACTTTAAAAGTCTTATTTCCCACAACAAGCCATGCTAAGTGTCCAAAATGGCCGCCGCTAGCATGAAACAGTGAAAGTTCCCAAACTGAGCCGATTATTGGACCTTCTGATGGATTTTTGTGTCAGTAAACCAGTCACACACACAGTGTTGTTGAAGCTCTGTGGTGTTTGAATGTTTGCAGATTGTATATTGTTATTGGTTTGGATTGCTAACAGTAGTTAGCATTTAGCATTTAGCTGGTTTTCAGACCTGCGAATGAAGCGTGTTTAACTTGGGAGTGAAGTCCTTTTGTTAAAAGGCAGAAAGCTCTTTTCTAAGCACCATAAAACAAAACCATCCAAGTTAAGTTATCATCGGATCATTGGACCCGTCAGGTGATTTGTTTTTTTTTAAAGAATAATCCAAAAATTGCTCAAACCGGGGAGATTAAATCCTGATGTTTTCCGTCTCTCACTCAAACTTTCCATCACTCAGGAAGATGACGTCAAAATACTGGAATTTCGCCTCTTCAGACAGAAACGAACTCCTGACCCAGAAGAACCCTCCACCTCTTCCTGGTTTGAGTCCCGGTTCACAGCGACGGTCATGGCTTGAAGGCACCAATAGAATCACATCAACTTAAAAACGCAAAGACGAGACTCAGCCTTCCAGCTACATCCTGGGATCTCGTCCACGAAGACCTCCAACAGGATCAGAGACAAGAGGAGGAGGCTGTAAAAGTCTGAGTTAGTCAGAAGAAAGTTAATGAAACGTGGATTCTTGGTGAAATTAGATGATATATCCAGATCCATGTTCCACGTTGATACCACGAGTCTTAAACCTTCAGGGTTACATCGATGCGTTGGCACAAAGGTCACAACCTCAGGCTGATCCGTCCGTCTTTATCTTCTTCAACGTTATTTACTGGAGATGCACAGATTTAAAGCTTCCCATTTTTACTGATATGATAAATAATATCAAGAATCCTTATTGTCATTATGTGCTGCCATAATGAAACACACACAGACACAAGACATGACGCTTTCACACTTTTATTTATTTCCATTAAATCAGTTCATTGCACAGACTAACAACCTTCCTGAGAAGCTTAAATCGTGAAAATAGTCCTTAGGATCCAATCAGACTCATGTCCGAGTCAAAAAGTCAGATAGCCATTCTTCCTTTTACAAACGACGTGGAGAACCGGACTGTAGCGTGAACTAATCCCCCAAACACTCCATCGTTTATACACTCATACCCGCAGGAAATACTGTGTGATAAGTTTAAACCTTCAAGTTACAGAATAATATGCATATATAGTATTTATATGTTCCTACCCTTTGCATTAAACATGACCACACTGCTGCAGCTAAACGACCCACAATGCAGCGCTGCATCTCTGTCACCTGACCAAAGCCCCACCTGAAATAAGATGTTGTCCTATTTATCAGTTATTATTTATCTTACTATCAGTTTTATCTTAAAAATGCTTAACCAGGTGCCCTGACACACCATTTCTGACTTTTCTTTGCCATTGTTGCGTTTTTGCTTGGATGTGATTTCAGTTTATTTTTTCTCACACTGGACCTTTAATGTGATCTCTGCAGTGAAACACTGCAACAGATGTAAATATTTTTGTTTGAATGTAAGTATTTGTTTTATATTTTTATGGATGATGTTGCTCATTAGGTTATGGTCTGTTCAGGTTATGTTGAAAACATAATTAAACTACACTTTACTGAGCAGAAACTCGTCTACCATCCTGTAAATTATTGCTGTATAACAATTATTGTCACATAAAGAGTTTTTAATTCGCTTCAACGATCTGACTTAGTAACACTGAGCAAATACTGAAGACAACATAAATTAAATATCAAAACATGAAAGATTTTAACTACTCTCTGTCACAATTAATTGTAATAATTGTAATTATTGCAATAATCTGATGAAGAATTGCTCCACAAGTCTTGACCTTGAGCTTTTTACCAATTTCATATTTTACTAGATAGAAATAAGTTTCCATCCATCCATTCATCCTGTGCTTTTTACATCTACTGCACTTAAAAAGTATGACATTAAAAAAACATTGTATTTTAAAAATGGGACATTTGGTTTAGTTTAGCCGCAGTAAACAATAAAAAATTAATGTTTTGGGGTAAAGGCGCAAACTACAGACTATAATAATTTTAATGGAACCAACTCACTGAATCACAGGGAAGGAACACAAACCCAGAACTTAAGCACAGCTACAGCACAGGTAGTGGCATTTAGTAATTAAGTGCAAAAATAAGCAGAGGGGGAATAATTAAAGACATCATAAAATTAAAACACAAACCTCCAAGGATCATGACAAAGAACAGAAATCTTTGGTTTAATTGTTGGAATTTAAACACAGAACCATGACAGTGAGTCCTAAATTGTTCTGATAATTAAATAGTTAGTTTAAAATAACTGAAAATATTTTTGTTAAGGCAACAATCACGAAAATTTTGTGATTTTAATAGGACTGAAAAAACTCATTATCAAAAACATAAATATAAATAAAAATACGTCTGCTCAATTCAGTTCAGTTTTATTTTATTCATATTGTGCCAATTCACAATAAATCATCTCAATGTTCTTTCCAAAGTCAGCTTCCATCAGATCCTCCAGGTTGGTGAGAAAGTTTCCTCTCTAAGGAAACCCAGCAGGTTGCATCAAGTCTCTCCAAGCAGCATTCACTCCTCCTGAAAGAGCGTAGAGCCACAGTGGACAGTCGTCTGCATTGTTGATGGCTTTGCAGCAATCCCTCATACTGAGCATGCATGAAGTGACAGTGGAGAGGAAAACTCCCCTTTAACAGGGAGGAGAACCTCCAGCAGAACCAGAACCAGGCTCAGTGTGAACGCTCATCTGCCTCCACCCACTGGGGCTTAGAGAAGACAGAGCAGAGACACAGAAAGCTCAGAAGCTCACATTGACCCAGGAGTACTTTCTATGGTAGAGAAGACAGAGCAGAGACACAGAAAGCTCAGAAGCTCACATTGACCCAGGAGTACTTTCTATGTTAGAGAAGACAGAGCAGAGACACAGAAAGCACAGAAGCTCACATTGACCCAGGAGTACTTTCTATGTTAGAGAAGACAGAGCAGAGACACAGAAAGCACAGAAGCTCACATTGACCCAGGAGTACTTTCTATGTTAGAGAAGACAGAGCAGAGACACAGAAAGCACAGAAGCTCACATTGACCCAGGGGTACTTTCTATGTTAGAGAAGACAGAGCAGAGACACAGAAAGCACAGAAGCTCACATTGACCCAGGAGTACTTTCTATGTTAGAGAAGACAGAGCAGAGACACAGAAAGCTCAGAAGCTCACATTGACCCAGGAGTACTTTCTATGTTAGAGAAGACAGAGCAGAGACACAGAAAGCTCAGAAGCTCACATTGACCCAGGAGTACTTTCTATGTTAGAGAAGACAGAGCAGAGACACAGAAAGCACAGAAGCTCACATTGACCCAGGGGTACTTTCTATGTTAGAGAAGACTGCAGAGCACGGTGGTGGCAGCACCATGATGTGGGCTGGTTTCTGTGCCTGTGGTGCTGCTTTTATAAGAAATACTTTAACTTCAAATCAGCTGCTAGAAGATTAAAACCTGGACCCGGTCGGTTGTTTTAGCAGAACAATGATCCGAACACACGTCCTGTCTGGTTTAGGGTGGGATAAAGTAGACTAACAAGGTTCTGGAAGGGCCTCCCCAGCCGGGTCCATTTGAGAAAAAAAATGAAACTGCTCCGGTTCTGCCAGGAATCACGGTCCGATCAGCCAGAATGATGTCAGAGCGAAGCTTTGTGAAGGTCAGCGAGGTGAACCTAGCTTAGAGACGTTTAGCCGAGTATCAGTCAGGGCGTATGAACATATCTGAGCCTGTATGAATAATTATGACCCTACCTGGGGGTGCCCACAGGATAGATGAGGTCTCACCGTCTGATGGGAGTAATTCTCCAGGATTAGCGGGTCAGGAGCAGCAGATTGTTCTGGCTTAATGGTTCTCAGCTGGGCCCTGGAGGTGGATCAGATACGGGGCGGTTCTGTCCCGGTAGGAGCAACCAGAGCCTGTTTTCATATCTGTGAGCTTCTGTCAGCTTGTGTCTGCCTGAAAGCACCCAGCAGACATGCATCCTGCTCCGGGGAGAGCTGTGTGCGCCGGGGCCGGGGCTTCATGGCGTGAGACCATCCTCTCTGAATGACCCCTTTAAGGCGCAAACGGGCCAAACGTTTTCCCCACATCCAGCATGAATTAAAGATCAAAATGCCCCAAAGTTAAACTCTGCTGCAGCTAATGGCAGCCAAATGTGGCGTCACCTTTTCAGGAGCGGTTAGCGCCGCTGACACTCAGAGCTTTCCTTTCTAATAGAGCTCAGAGCGCCGTGCAGCCGCCCGGCAGCCGTTTGCATACATTAGCCGCGGTGACGCTAATCTGGGCCGTCACGCCGGCGGCGCGGGGCCTTTTGAATCCACGCCGGGCGTATCGAATGCAGCGTCCGCGTCTGGGAACGGTTCAGCTCACAGATGAAACGCTGACTGGCCCACTGAAAATATAATAAGACATAATATGCAATGCTGCAAATTACAAATGATTTCCTTTAATGACACCATTCAGAAAAAAAAAGCTTTGACTTCATCTGCTTTGCTTGGAACCCGAGGAACCGTCAGCAGATCTGGTCGGTTTGGAAGCAGAGCAGGATGGTCTGAAGGTCCCTCTGCAGCGTCCTGCAGCTCCGCTCCGTGTTCTGCTGTGAATCAACACTTATGCAGAAAAATGAAATAAAAGCCATCCTGCAGGATGAGCTGACGTTACAAAGAATGATCTGTTACAAGGTTCTATCATTTCAATCCAACCTGACATGTACAAACGTTGATTTAACTGCATCTTTATTTAGAGAAAAAAGACAAAGCATTGATGGAAAAGCTAAACGTGAACTGTTTTTAATTATTTATTAATTCAAATGTGTTCTAACGGGGCAGAACTGTCCAGAACCTTTATGACTAATAATGCAACAAAACCTAAGAGAGAAATAAGACTTTCTACCAGGAAACATCTGCAAAACCTGCTGGTCGACAACTGGAGCGATGAGCGGCCGATCCATCAAATGTTTGCCAAAAATAATTATTTTATAATAACTTTTATTAAATACAGTTTTTTTTCCTTTTGAACAAAATTCTAATCAAAAGTTGAACATTTCGGGGTGAGATTCTGTTACTTTTACTTCTATTAAACTTCTCTGAAGCCTTGCATGTTTTTAATAAGTTGTGTGTTTCTCACTATTATGACATTTTAGGTTGTGGAAATAAAACTTTCTACAGCTCTTCCATGAGGCTTGTGTCTGAATATTTGTGAGGGCCAAGCCAGTAGTTTTATGATATATAATGTCACGTTTATTATCTATCAGGGATGCAGGCTGCATTAAACGTCGGTATCGGGTGAGTTCAGTTATTTTTATTAATTTGGTCATGTGACCCTGACAGTGCTGCAGTGCAGGATTGTGGCTCTACGCTCATCCAGGAGGAGTGAACGCTGCAGAGGAAGAACTCAGTGGAACCTGCTGGGTCTTAGAGAGGAACATCAGCCTGTCTGGAGGATTTTAATTAATCGACTTTTCAAAGATCCGTCATGCTTTGTGGATTGGCTTTATATAAATAAAACTGAGTTAAACTGAACTGAATTAAGATCACATATTGATATCAGACCATGTTTTCATAGAGTTAGACTTAGACAGACTTTACTGTCATTCAACTGCACACTCACAACATACATTTGAGTGAAATTTAGCTGCAGGGCTCTGAATAAAAAACAGAAAACCCAAAAAAATACATTATAAACGTATTGGTAAATCCTAACTTTCTACTCTTAGAAATCTTAAGTCCTAAAAATATCAAATTGGCATTTTTCCGACAGCATGCTGCTACTTTGGGGCATTAATTTGTTTTTAGAGAGGAAACACTTAAAAACATAAATATATTTTATCTCTTTAAATCACCAGTTCATTGCTTTCAGCTGTATCTAGCAGGTTTATGATGGTGGGGGTCTTAGTTTAGCTGATTTGATCTGTGCAGGCCTAAAATGCTTAAACTTTAAAGGGAACATGTTATGCTTATAAGTCCTTCTTTTTCACATTGAACTCATTCAGTTGTGATCTATGTAAAGTGGAAATGCAACGCTTTGCTCTAAATTCTTTGTTAATTTATCACCGTATGTTGCCCCTTTTTACCCCTGCGTCTCAGAGCAACTTGTTTGGGTGCCGTCTCTTTAAATCTAAATGAGGCACTTCAGACCCCCCCCCCCCACCTCCAGGTTGCAGAGTGCTCCACTCCACCCCGTTCGGCCATTTTTATAGTCTGCTGGGTGTGATGAATTAAGTGGGTTGATTCACTCAACAATCGAACCTTTTCACTTTCCCCCCTGATGCTTCAGCCTCCTTCAGCTTGGACTATAAAATAAATAAGATAATTAAAAATGGTGGCTTTGTGAGGCTGATTAGCTGGAGGTACAGGACCTTGATTAGCAGAGCCGCAGCGAATCCTGTGGTGTAATTATTAAAAAAATGCAATAGAAAACTGAATGTCGAGAAAAATATGACTTAACCAGAACATAAAGATGTCCATGCAGCTCCTGGAGAGACGACTTTCAACTGTTCTGCCCTCCTAGACTCCACGAACTCAACAGAATCATTTTAGAGGCTAAAACTGTGAATTTTGAGTTATTTGTCCCCCTTAAGTGATAATTAGAGCGTGTTTATTCCTGGGTTTCCCTGTTAAAGCTTGTTCATATCGCAGTGATGGATTGCAGGTTGTAATGAGCAGCGTGGCCTCTAGAGGCCGCTAACAGCTCTGCAGGCCTGCAGGTTTGTTTCGTCCCAGCTCAGAGAGCTGGAGCTTCTCTGGAGCTTCTCTGGAGCTTCTCTGGAGCTTCTCTGGAGGCTGAATCAGGAGAATCAGGAGAATCAGGAGAATCCTCCGTCAGACAGACTCTGGGAAGCTTCCAGCGAGACGAGGAGAAGCCCAGCATCCATCCCCCAGGAGAACCCGGCTGGAGGAATGCGCTTTCACTTCGGTTCTCACAGTAAATCATGTCACTGCAGAAGAAATGAAGCAGATGATTTTTGAACTTCTTAATTCTCCCAGCATGCCGTCAAGTCTCTAAAAGTGCTTTTTCTTTTCTGTTTATTTACAGCTCCCCTCAGCCACAGGGCAGGGATTTGTTCCACAGACTTCTCCCTGGCCCCGTTCTCAACGTGCAATATTTCATGCAGTAAATGGAGCTTTGAGCCTGGATCAGGTGCTGCTGACTGAGAAGGTTTTAATCTGCGAGCTGAATAAAACAATGACGTACGGCGACAGCCTGGCTGCTTTAAAGCACACACAGAATGTCCGTTAAAATATGCAAACAGCCCAAAAGGAGAAGAAAAACTTCTCCTTCCAGCTCTGACCTTCCTGCCGAGCAAAGTGTGACGGATAACTTTGCTCGCCGGAGGAATTTCTCCCCATCTGGAGACGCAGCAAACCCTGGAGCGAAGGTTTAAAACACGGTAACCTGACCCAGAGCCTTGATTCTGGGCTGGTCCACGGGAGAGGCGATAAGAGACAGACTGGGGCTGCTAATTAATGAATTAATTAATCAATTAATTCATTAATTAAACGCTTTAATTGATCAGGATCAGCGTGAGAGTCTCTACAGAGCAGGAGCTTTGGTAGCTTGTTGCTCTGCAGCAAACCACCGCATTCAGGCCGTTACAATCAGAGAAACGAGCAGAAACCTGAAGAGCTCCACCTCAGACTCCACAGTTAGCAGGTTAAAGGTTTGACCCGAATGCTTTCAGAGAGCCGAGCAGGAACTGACGTCTGAGATCCAAAGCTTCCCCGCCTCCCGTGGTGCCTGGCGGGGTCCAAAGGTCAGCTGAAGACACCAGCAAAGCTTGAAGTCGTGATGAACAACAGAAACAAAGGCTGCATTTAAAGCCAACATGCATCTTCCTGAGATCCTCTGCTGCTCTCCTTTGCCTCTTTGAGTCATTTAGAGACTAGCTTGGATCTGGGACGCGTTTATTCTGCAGCCATGTTGGATTCCCAGCGGCAGTCTGATGAAGAAAGTTGTCCAACGTCCTCGCTGCTCCTTCTTTATTCCGAGTCTCTTCTTCTCATCTGATTTAAGGACCCCAGACGTTATTTGGGCTTTGGGAAACTCCGTCTTTTGCCTCCATGTGAACAATAATCATGACAGATAAACAACAGATGCCGTTATCTGCAGAGATCTCTGCCGCTCAGCGTCTACACAAACACACAGCATGTGTTCAGAAGTCCTTGTTTTCACTGCAGCTGCTGAATGAACATTTAAGCATGATGCCGTTTGGTCAGAGCTGCTGCAGCGGGCTTCAGTGAGCGCACATTTCACAATAGATACAGAAATAGCAATAAAATATGGTTCTGAGATCAGAGGGTGTTTCTGAATCAACTCACACTGCAAAAAGAAATTAAAAGAAATAAAGGCTTTTCTTGAAATTTGTGTATTCTTCCTTGATTTGAGCAGCTAAATAACTATTGCTAATGGAATAAGATTTTTGCACTTATAATAACAATTAATCCCCTGGCAAATAGATTTATTTAGCTGCTCAAATAAAGGAAGAACACACCAATTACAAGAAAATTTTACCTTTTTGCAACACAGAACTGGTTCTGTTCATGCGAAGGTGGATTTTGGGAGGAATTTTAGACGAGATAACCTCAGATTGTTATGTCCGCATGGAGCAAAAGAACAGATCTGTTCAGGAAACAGAACCGGCTGCGGTTTGGAGCTGGGTCCCGGGTTTGAATGCATCACATGCATTCACCAGAACCAGAACCTTTGCATGAGCAGGGACACAGATTACTGCTTCTGTTAATATCACCGGCTCGTCTCCCACAGTTTTAGGAATTTTAAACAGAAGCAGTTGGCTCAGATTGTTATATATTTTCATGAAGTCTCCTTCCATGCAATAACTGTCTGATGTGGAGAGAAGTGAGAAGAAGCCAGCCCTGTTTGGAGCGCCACACCTCAGCCATCGTTCTAACAGAACCACTATCCACAGCTGGACTTTATCTGAATGATACCGTTTGGCACAATCACTGTTTATGTGCTGAGACTTTTCTGCAGAACGTGCAGCTTATGTCACGCTGTCTGCACCATCAAAGCGTTTAGACGTCTACCTGAACACGCAGACCTGAATCTAACGTCTGGATCAACTCCTCAGCATCCAGTCAGGTTCTACAGAATCCTGCTATTGGTCAAATTGTTTGACTCAGATGTATCAGACCTGGGAAACATCTAGAAGGACTGGAGATGGTGTGAAGGCCCCAAGCCTGACTGATTGCAGTCCAAGCTGCAGTTAAGATTCTTTATTGGTATTGACCTTCAAAACACCAGCAGCATAAAAACAGATCCGCAGGTTGGTGCCGTGATCAAAGGCAAAAAACATCCAAAGCTCAAAGTGGTCAGCAAAAAGTAGACATCCTCCATCCCCCACTCACTGAAACTCATCAGCTGATCTTACAATCACTACCGACACCACGACCTGATCAAAACTACTTTAATCTGAAAAACTCACACGGAGAGAAGAATTTTATTGATACAATATTTTAAGAGTTTGGCGCTCAGACCTCGGCAGGAAAAATTCACGCTGAATTATGCTTCAATATGCATTAGCAGGCGTATGAGAATAGGGATATTTCCCCCCAGGTCTGAAACTGGTGGTGGAGTGGAGATAAATAAAGTTTGTTCAGTCCATATGATGAATTGTTTGAGCTAGATGTCCAACTTGATAAATACAGGTTTGCATGAACTGTCCATGATGAGCAAGCATGAAGCGACTGTGGAGAGGAAAAACTCCCCTTTGGGAAGAAACCTCTGGCAGAACCAGGCTGGCGGTCTTCTGCCGGACCGTTTTAAGGAGTGACTGGGAATTCCATGAGAGTCCAGGAGGAATTACACTCTGATAGGGACGAGGTTGAAGGAGGACCGTAGGAAAGCCAGGGGGAGCTGCTACGAAGGTGGAGAAGGGGATGGAGGTGGGTTGGATCCGGTCAACAGAGTCCAAACCGGACACGGCCCAGCCACCGCTTGCTCGCTGAGGAGAAGGCCGAGACGAGGATGTGGAGTTCTTTTAAGATGAACCCAGGATGCTGATTGGCTTCGAGGAGGAGCAGTTCAAAGCTGATTGGCTACGTCAGAGGGGGATGATTCTCTGATTGATGGAGGTAGGCAATAGAGTTTCTTCAGACTGAAATCCTGCTTAAGCTCCACGCCTATGCACCACAGTTGACCAACCAGAAGGTTCTGACTTTAATGGGCAATAAGGGTTCTGATGCAACGCTTGTTTTTCACCCAGCGCCTGTTTCAGGCTTTAATCTGATGTTCAGAGCTTAATTAACGTTATTTCATGTATGAAGGCTGTAGCCATGGAAACCTGACTCTGCTGCTCATTAATCAGGTGGAGGAGGAGGAGGAGGTGCACAGAATCACCTCCTGGTTTTTAGACGGAGCGGTGCTCAGATGTAGAGGGAAACCCAACACAGAATGCTCTTAAGGAAACACGGTGGTGGCAGCATCATGCTGTGGGGATGCTTTAGAGCCGATCAGAGCTGATGGAGGCGGGACGGAGCTGAATCAGGACAATCCTGGAATAAAGGCTGCAGGCGAGCTGAGACTGGGGCGGACTTCTTAAAGTCGAGTCTTTAAGAAACCAGAAAACAAAAAAATTACATTTTTAATTACTAGTTGCTTTGAAATGACGCAGTTGGAGGTAAGAGCCTCTCTCATATGGAAGAACTAGCAGAAACACAGTAAAAGATCAGAAGGAAGTCTGACTGCTGGGGAGAACCCCCCCTTCAGTATTTGGCGTGTGTGTGTGTGTGTGTGTGTGTGTGTGTGTGTGTGTGTGTGTGTGTGTGTGTGTGTGTGTGTGTGTGTGTGTGTGTGTGTGTGTGAGTGTTTCTGGGCTTTCTGAGTGACATGTGATGTATTCATGAGAGGGCGGGCAGGGAAAGCCCCCCCCCCCCCTGAGCCATTAGCCTGTGCAGTAAATCTGCAGGGACCTGAGCCACTCGGCCTTTCGGCGGCAGGTATTTCCTGCCTCTTGATCTCGGGAGGCAGAGCTCATTTTTTGCTGGCGGGGTTTGGGCCGGCATAATAAGTCGGGTTCTGATGCCAGAACTTTATTATTGGGCTGGTTTTTTGTGGGCGCCGTTGTGCTCTGGTGGTTGTTTGTTGGGGGTAATTGGGTTACTTTGTCTAACGACACATGACAAAAACTGCAACATGCTTCCAAATTTACAACCATTTCTGAAAATGAATGTTCCAACAGAACAACCACAGCATATTACAGAGATGGTGAATAAAAAGCTGGACTTTTTCTACGATGATGAATAGTTTTCACTGCTTCTCCAGAGAGCTGACAGGCTGAGCAGAAATGATCAGATGGAGTTCAGTTTTCCAGATCCTGGTGGTTCACGCCTGGAGAACTGGGTCGGCCTCTCTGCTGCAGCTCTCCACTGGTTTAAATCCTACTTAAAGGACTTTTAGTGTCAGCAGGTAACTTTACATCAGAGACGACATAAATCACATGTGGGGTTCTCCAAGGTTCCATCCTGGGTTCCTCCTGTTCTAGATCTCCATGCTCCTCTAGCTCAGATCATAAACATCATCAGCTACCATCACTATGCAGACGACACACAGCTCTACGTCACCATGTCACCAGGTGACTATGAACCAGTTCAGCCTCTGAGGAAATAGAAGAAATCAATGCAGGAGGAGACAAAATGTTCTTTAACTCAATAAAAACAAGACTAAGAACATAGAGAACATGGACCCGGTTCTGAAGTCCTCACTAAGACTAGGAACGTAGAGAACATGGACACGGTTCTGAAGTCCTTCCACTAAGACTAAGAACGTAGAGAACATGGACCCGGTTCTGAAGTCCTCACTAAGACTAAGAACGTAGAGAACATGGACCCGGTTCTGAAGTCCTCACTAAGACTAAGAACGTAGAGAACATGGACCCGGTTCTGAAGTCCTTCCACTAAGACTAAGAACGTAGAGAACATGGACCCGGTTCTGAAGTCCTTCCACTAAGACTAAGAACGTAGAGAACATGGACCCAGTTCTGAAGTCCTCACTAAGACTAAGAACGTAGAGAACATGGACCCAGTTCTGAAGTCCTCACTAAGACCAAGAACGTAGAGAACATGGACCCGGTTCTGAAGTGCTCACTAAGACTAAGAACATAGAGAACATGGACCCGGTTCTGAAGTCCTCACTAAGACTAAGAAAGTAGAGAACATGGACCCGGTTCTGAAGTCCTTCCACTAAGACTAAGAACGTAGAGAACATGGACCCGGTTCTGAAGTGCTCACAAAGACTAAGAACATAGAGAACATGGACCCGGTTCTGAAGTCCTCACTAAGACTAAGAACGCGGAGAACATGAACCCGGTTCTGAAGTCCTCACTAAGACTAAGAACGTAGAGAACATGGACCCGGTTCTGAAGTCCTCACTAAGACTAAGAACGTAAAGAACATGGACCCGGTTCTAAAGTACTTCCACTAAGACTAAGAACGTAGAGAACATGGACCCGGTTCTGAAGTCCTCACTAAGACTAAGAACGTAGAGAACATGGACCCGGTTCTGAAGTCCTCACTAAGACTAAGAACGTAGAGAACATGGACCCAGTTCTGAATTAGCACCTAAATCCATCACAGACTTGTCATCAGGGCATCAACCCTCCAGAACACTCAAGTCTTCTGGCTCCAGCCTGCTCTGCAGAACCAGAACCAGAACCAGAACCAGACATGGAGAAGCAGCATTTAGTTCCTATGCTCCACTGATCTGGAACAAACTCCCAGAAAACTGTAAAAGTTCCTTTAAATCACGGTTAAAAACACGTTTATTTATGGTCTGACCTGCTGCTGTTGTTCCTCCGTCTGTTTTTCTTTTCTTGTGTTTTGTTCATGTTCAGCGCTTTGAATTGTCTCGTTACTGAAATGTGCAACAAATAAACCTGCCCTCTCTCACACATGATGCTTGTTTATTTTATGTATTTTTTACCAAAAATGTCCTGGCTCTGGTCCGGTTCTGGCTCAGAGGGAGTTAGAGCGAGTTCTAAGTTGGTCTGCGGCGCTAAAAGCAGCTTTTTATTTTCCACAGACTGCGAGCCATATCATGAAGTCATGTAAAACATCTGTTTTTAAATCCCCTGAGATGTGTTGGGTGAAGCAGGGATAACCGTGCTCCTGCTCTGGTGCCAGATTTGGTTTCAGCATCACAGAACCCGGCCGTGTCCTCCTGATCCACTCACAGGAACCCGGGCAGGAACACAGCAGATCAACCCTCCAGATTAAGACTACTTTGCTCTGCAGGGTCTGCTTGAAAGCAGCTGGATTATGTTTGGAAAACCTCCTGGAGTGTTGGTGGTTTAGAACCGGGCCGCACCAGAACCTCTCCCGTGGCCTGGCATGGTTCTCTCAGAACATCGTCCAGCCGCAGCTAGGCACCAGAAGCATGTTTTAATATGTCCACATGTTTGCTTTTAAAATGAAATCAACGTGATGCATCAAGCATTGATAAAGTTTTAGGAAAAGGTCGCAGTCTGCAGCAACAGCACAGATTCAACG